>NC_072853.1:40887629-41187629 GCF_028858705.1 Grus americana
GGTGTGGTGGCAAATGTTTCTGTTATACAGCCCCTGACGCCTTTAATTATGGTTTATTACCCCATGAAGGATAAAAAGCAACTGAAGTTCTTAAATATACAATGACTGCTATAAATATACATATTACTTTAGCAGTGCTGTAATGGAGTCTGGTATGCTGAATAAAGGTCTACAGTTTTCTAAAAATACACTCCTGTAACTTTGAAAGAGACACAGGTGGAAGTTTACCAGGAGAAAATAGGCTTGGTTGACAACTTGTGGTTGACAAATGGTAAATCCCAATTTCTAAGAAATTCTCTTTTAGTTATAAATCAGGCATGAGAGAAACCTTTCTCCCTTGAGATGACTGCCAAGTTTTCGCCCTGGATACAGATGCAATTTCCTAAAGACAGAACATATTTACAGCCCATAAGATACCTGCTATTTTTAATAATGGCTCTCAACAAGCAAATAATAGAATTTTTTGTTTATATTAGAAAGTGATAGTATGCCTGTGTGTTGTGTGTGTGTGTGTGTCCATGCATGTGAATGTAGCCCTTGCACATAATGCACAACCTGTGTGTGGCCGTGGTAGGTGGTATTGTAGTCATGTAATTAATTAAGTCCAGGATCACCCTAACATGCAAGCCCCAGGGTGTGCACCCATCCACCTTTCTAAAACTGGAGCACTAGATTACCACACTGACATGCCTAAGCAAGGGACTGACATTAACCTTGTGCTAGATTTAAATCATTCCAGGCAGTCTGTTTTGAATTTCCAAATGTGCCGTACTGTTCTAATGAGTTAATTCATTTGGTATCCATTTCCTCCTGTCAGCTGCTTTTGGAAAATAAATCGTGCATTGTTATCTTAGCCTTGTCCATCCTATTAATGGTTTAGGAAATGCAGCTGAAGATTATCTGGAGTTTTCTATGGCAGAGGTTGACCTGTGGCAATGGGACAATGATCAATCACATCTTGAAGGAGTCACAAACTACATAATGCTGATTCATTTTATTTTCTGTCTGCAGCATGTTTAAAAAAAATGCTTTCCACCTTCATGCAGAGGGGTAAAAACAAAAGTGTAATCTCAAGAATTTTATAAAAAAAGTCCATTTCAGTGCATAAATGTCATCCACCCAATGAAGGTGGATATACCAATATACTACAAATTTCACATTTACCAGCGGTATATTGGAAGTCTTCTCGATTCCTTTCTTGTTTGGTTGTAGCAATTAAATTAGACAATACTATGACAATTTGTGTGTGCTTTGATAGTGCTGACGTTAGGTTAGGTGTGGAGTGGGGATGGATGTAGTGCTTCCAGGCCACAGCGTCCACCAGCGCTGGACTCACAAAAGAGCATTGTCCAGAAGGAGCCTTGGTTTACCCCGACTGCTGCTCTCGCTCGGCTCCATGGCGCAGCCTTCGCTTTGTCAAGACCTGTCCCTTGCTTCCCAGTGGATGTTAAAGATGGCAGTACCTGCATCCTCTAATTCACTCCAGAGAGAGGCATTACTGTTAAGTGGTCCTGCCTGTGTTTATAAAACAAAGCTAGCTGGGGTGCCTCTGATTCCTGCTTGAGAGCTGGAAAAACTCCCATGAGAGACAGCTCCTATCTATTAACCTATTAATTGGCAGCAGTAGCCTTCCCTGCTCTTTCCAATCCCTCTGCCACTTCCAGAAACTCCCATTTTTTGCTTTACACATCTCCCTGTGTTTTCTAGCAAGTATTTCAAATCTGGGATCCTATGATTATTCCAGCAACTAATTTTTAGAAATGCCTAGCCGTCTTTGATCCCTGGTGCTCTGGCAGTGTTGCTCGTGTCAGCTTTTTGCACTGTGCTGTGTGCTAACCCCGCTGCAGCGCACAGTATAGCGTTACTCGTGCCCATACTCTCCCTTCTCTCCGACCACAATTAGATCATCTCAAAATATCTGTACTGCTCAGAGGCTCTAGATCTCATGTGAGGTTTCGTAGATTAATTTAGCACAACTAGCTTACCTTGGGATTTAAACAAGCTACAAATTTAACAGCCCTGAATCTTTCTGGCTGTCCCTGTGCTGAAGTTCTATGCTTCCCATAGGATCTACAGGAATAAAGAGTATATAAAAAGAAAAAGAAGCATGAAATTCTCAGCCTTTCAGCCCTTCATTTCCGTGTGACTTTCAGACAGTTCTGACTTGCACACTGGAGAGACTCACAGGTATTTTTTTACGAGAAACAGATTGAATGCGCAGGTTTTCATTGATCTCAGTGCAAGTGAAGTTCACCTCTCTGAAGAAATCCCCAAAGAGTCTAACGCATGGTCCCAGGCGTAGTCAGGACCTTGTACTCAAGTCTGTTCTCTCCTGTGCTTGCGTTTTCCTCAGCAGGGGGTAGAAAGACCTCTTTATTTTCCCTTATTATGTTTTTAAGGGTTGCAAATGATTTTGACCATTCTAGCCCTACTTTAACTTAAGCCACCGAAGTGGAGCCCTGAGATGCCCTTTAATCCTGAACTGAGAGCTGAGTGGGAGCAGAAGCTGCTTACACGATAGCAGGGAAATCCGTTCTCTGAGAAGGAATTCTCTACAGCTGCACGTGGCATTGCCTGAGCACAGTCCTCACCAGCACTGCAGTAATGCACAAATCTCAGCTGGGCCAAACAACTTGCACCCTGCACATATCTGAATTTCCCTTGGAGATGCCGGTGACCCTTGGATGGCCCCACACGCCTTGGGTGGGCTGCATGTATCTGGCTTTATGTTGGTGTCCGCGGGTGGCTCATATTTTCCTTGGTGTTGAAGAGCTACAGCTATACATCTGCAAGATACTCCGGGGAGAAATGGACCACAGTATGATTTTCTTAAATAGCCTCTCAAATGCAAGATTTGTGAAAGAAAATGCTGTCATTTACTTAAATTATATCCTTATTTTTATAACTTAGTTCAATTTTAACCAATAAAAAAAAAAGTCCTGTATTCTCTGTAACACAATTTGGTGTAGTCCCACTGAGGTATGTGGAATTGCATCAAATATTCTGGCAAAGAATTTGGCCCATGAAGGGAAAAGAAGCCTCAATAATGCTATGCGCTCAACATGAGCATTCATTTTGCTTATTGCCTGTACCAAGAGATCATTTTCTTTAGTGAGTACTCCAACTGCAATTTTTACTATCAAGAATATTGCTTTTAAATAGAAAAATAAAAAGTAAACTATGATAATTTTCAATAACTATACTACTATAGCCTTAATTTTCAAGGAAAACATTACCAAACTCAATTTCAGATAACATTCTATTATGTGCAAACCACTGTTGATATAATAACTTCTATTTTAGGTTGCTAGTAAAGAGAAGAAATGTGACCCATTTAAAAACTGGCTCACAGAAAAATATTAGCAAGCCATTTATCGTTTCTATTTAATTTTGTTGATAAGAACCATTTGATAGAAATATTTCTTTGTTACAAAACTAACAGTAGCATAGGATGCATTTGACCATAGCAGATGCACTTTGCAATGGTACTGAGAAATGGACTTTCTGTTTGTTGCCAATTGTTTGGAAAAGAAATGAAAAAAGGAAAATGCTCACCTTTGAATTCTTCAGTAGATGGAGCCTACATTTTTAGAAATCTCTGATTAATGGGCAAATCACACTCACACAACTGGAGTGCTGCAATGGCTGGATACAGGCTCTGTGGGAAGGATAGGGTGGGATGGAGGGGAGGGACAGTTGCCCAGTATTTGAGAGAGAAGCAGGGATGCATGGAGCTCTGCCATGAGCCAGCTGAGAGCTGATGGATCTGGGCTGGCTGGCAGACCAACGTGGGCTACTGCCTGATCAGGTAGAAGAAGCACATTAGACCTCCTTCAGATAACCTGAAGAAATCTCATGTTCACTGGCCCTGGTCCTCACAGAAGCCGTTAACAACCCTGATATCTGTTGGAGGAGCAACACAGCAGGGCAAAAGCAATCCAGGGGGTTTCTGGAGTGCATTGATGACAATTTCCTGACAGGTGGTTGAGAAGATGAAGAGCAGAGATGCTCCGCAGAACATGATTTTTGCAAACAAAGAACAACTGATTGGGAATGTGAAGGTCAGGAGCAGCTGTGGTTGCCTTGACCATGGGATGGTGGAGCTCAGGATCGTAAGAGAAGGCAAGTAGCAGGTTAAAACCCCTGGACATTAGGAGAGCAAACACTGGCCTTTTCAGGGACCTGTTTGGAAGAATCCTGTGAGACCTCTTGAAGAAGAGAGGAGGAGTTCAGGAGAGCTGGCTGATTTTCTAGGAAGGGAAAATCATTCTTGACCAACCTGGTAGCCTTCTATGACAAAATGAGTAGTCTGGTGCCTGAGGGGAGAGCAGTGGATGTTGTTTATCTTGTGTTTACCAAGGTTTCTGACACTGTCTGCCATAACATTCTCACTGGCAAGCTGATGAAGTACAGATTAGGTAAGAGGACAGTGAGCTGGACTGAAAATTGCTGCACTGCTGTGCTGCAAGGATTGTGATTAGCAACACGAAGTCCATCTGGAGGCCACTTACCAAAGGTGTACACTGGAGGTTGATACTGGGGCCAACACTGTTTAACAGCTTCGTAAGTTACTTGGACAGCGGGACAGTGTGCATCCTCAGCAGCTTTGCAGATGATGCAAAACTGGGACGATCGGCTGCTTCACCAAATGTTTGTGCTGCCATCCACAGGGACGTCAATAGGCTGGAGAAATGGGCTGACAGGAATCTCACGAAGTTCAACAAAGGGAAATGCTAAGTCCTGCCCCTGGAGAGGAACAACCCCAGGCACCAGTACAAGCTGTGGGGTCAACCAGCTGGAAAGCGGCTTTAACAAAAAGGACCTGGGAGTCCTGGTGGATACCAAGTTGAACATGAGCCAGAAATGCACCCATGCTCAAAGAAGGCCAACAGCCTTGTGGGCTGCACTAAGAAGAGTGTTGCCAGCATGTTGAGGGAGGTGATCCTGCCCCTCTACTCTGCCCTGGTGAGGCCACACCTGGTGTACTGTGTCCAGTTCTGGGTTCCCCAGTACAAGAGAGATGTAGAGCTGCTGGAAAGAGTCCAGCACAGGGCCAAGAGGTGATTAAGGGACTGGAGCATCTCTCACATGAGGAAAGGCTGAGAGAGCTGAGACTTTAGCCTGGAGATGAGAAGGCTCAGGGAGGATCTCATCAATGTGAAAAAATACCTGATGGAGATGAGTAAAGAGGATGGAAACAGTGACAGGACAAGAGGCAACGAGGCAATTGAAATACAGGAAATTCCACTTAAACATAAGAAAGTCCCCTTTTTTACTCTGGGAGTGGTTAAACACTGACATAGGTTGCCCAGAGAGGTGGTGGTGTCTCCGTCTTTGGAGATACTCAAAACCCAGTGGGAAATGGCTTTGAGCAATCTGCTTTAGCTGACTCTGCTTTGAGCAGGGGGTTTGGACTAGATGATCTCTAGAGGTGCTTTCCAACCTCAGCCATTCTGTGAAATCATTGCTTATATAATTAAAAAGAATGCTATCTCTATATTAAGCCCCATATTATAGGCATGGATGAAATCATGCTTTTCTGGTGTTATTAAGTTCTATTAGAAAGAATTCCCGTATAAACCCGCGGGGCGTAGTTGCATGCAGGATGCTGACATCCAACCAGAGAGACTGCAGGGACCTTTTGGCACCCGGATTCTGGGGTAGATGGGGCATGCTTTGCCGCTCCTCACTAGCCGCAGCCCTTAGGGGCTAGACTGTCCCGTCCCAAGGTAAGGAGCACAGCGAAGATCACGACCTCGGTGCATCCAGTGTGCTGGAGAGGAGGAGCAAGCTGCTGGTGGGGGACAGCTGGCTGTGCTGGCACTGCGGCAGCTGGGGAGCCCTTCTCTCAAGGAGAACCCGCAGCTGATTTTTCCAGCCTACTTTCTAGACCTTTTGTGCTGATCCCACAAAGCACAAAGGGAATAGAGCAGGGCTGGGAATATGTGTGAAAAAATATCTCCCCCAGCCTTTTAGGTACTGAACAGAGGGAATATGTAACAGCATGACTTTTGCACCAATTCCACAGAGATAAAACCACTTCTGAAAGCAGTTTTTTTGGTTGTTCAGGCAAACTCATTTTCTTCCCAGGTTTGAATTAGACAAGGTCATTTCATTTTTTCTTCAGCTTCCTATTATTGTTATGATTATTATCATCAATGAATTGTTTTGAACATCAAGCACATGGAGCAAACTACTTTTTTTGTGTGTGTTTTTACATCATCCTTTTAATAGTAAGGTTTGGTCTGCATTTTAATAAATGAGGAACCACTACTCACTCTGTTTAGGATTAATGCATTCATGAGTCTTATTTTCAGTGGCTATGAGGGAAAGACAACATTTTAAAGCAAATTGAGGTGGTTGATATCTTCCCTAATGCATTTTTAATGTATGAGACATGGTAAGGACCTGAAAAGCATTCTGTGCTCTGCAATACAATTTGACAACAAAAAATTAAAGAAAGATAAAAACAAACTAACAGAACATATGGAAGAGGGAAAGATATAGCCATGCTGTTAGTCTCCAGTTAGATAATTTTATTAGGATTTTGAGCGTACAATGAATGAACTTGATAACTGGTGGGGGGATAAGGATGTTGTGATATTAATAAGAATGTAATTCCATATGAAACTGTTCTGTGATTTATAGCTAATAATATTACTGAAATGAGGCTAATGAAGGCAATCAATCCTATATAACCTTTTTTTGTAAATCTGATTCGCAAAGTATTTCTGATAGAAAAAGGACAGATTTGTCTTCTCCCAGCAATCCCTGCTGACATGAGAAGTCCCACTGAAATCAATTGACAAGCAGTCTGGGGAGTAAATAAAACTCTGTGGATGCACTTCTGTTCTGCCTTGCTTCTGTAGTCCCTCTCTCATGACAATGTCCTTAGAACCACATTGTCTTTGAGTAAGAAAACTGCTACAGCGCACCTGGAGCGCAGTTATAGATCTTACCGGTATACTAATAAACTCCAGCTGCTACGAAAGTTACCTTTGATCTTGCTGATGCAGGTACTGATCACAAAGGCTTTTGCTGTGCTACACCAGTCTTCCCAGACCTTTGGGTATGTCTGCAATTAGCCGGTCTGCACTGCACCCCACGCTGCTTGGTTTCACTGGTATTAGTGCTGGAGTAAACTAAAGTAAGGCAAGCTGCTTTGTATTTACCCATGCTGTTGGAACACCGCAGACCGCAGTGTATCTCCACTTCTTACTGTCATATTTTCCCACTCCAGCCTGCCTTCATCTAAGTAACTGAAATCCATCTTCAGTGACATTTGGCAGATCCCTGAAAACTTAGAAGAATGGGCACTTTTTCTCCTCTTTGTTCTCCTTGCCTGTTTCCAGTATAGTTTCATTACCCTTTTTACTGGGAAGGGATGATGTGCTTTAGAATATGTATCTTTACAGCATTTGGAAGAACACCTATTTCTTTAGAGAAAGGGGATATGTTTAAGAACACAGACATTTAAGAAATACTGGAATTAATTTTACTGTGCTTTGCTTTGCTTCAAGTACAGAACTCATAGTTCTCCTTACGAGGGAACATCTACCATGAAATTACTACTCTTGTGAATAATTTTGTGGATACTAATGTGTGACCACCACTCTTGGCAGAATGTGAAGAGAAGCTCCCACACATATTTACCTCCTGAAGCCCAACACCTTCCTCTCAAGGGTTCTGGAAATGGGCAGTCAGTCTAGCAGAGATTGCTGTCTCTGTCACCGTGCTCATTTAGGTCAATGGCAATAACCTTTTTGATGTCAGTGAGGCAGGATAAGATCTTGTGTAAACAGCCAGCACTCACATCTTTCCTCATCTCAAGAACCTCGCTGATATCTGACTTTTACTTAACAACTTATATGTCCACCTCACCCAAATACATGGGTAAGCACAGATATGTGACAGCAAGGAGGAATGATGGTGAAGAAAAGGATGTGACTATAAAGTTGGAATAAAAACATGTCATTACGGACAAGATCATACCACATTTTTTTCTGTGCCAGGCTTTTTTGTGGATGTCAGTTCCAAGCAGCTGCTGAGGCTAGTGACGGGAAGCACAGGAGATTATGGGCAAAAATGTATTTGAAATATCAGATGTTCGTAACAGCTGAAGTCTTCCCTGAGCTTGGTGAAAACAGTTTGAGATATGACATAGACTGGAGAAACCCCAGCGACGTAGCAAACAAGGGAATGGCTGCTGGTTTCAAAAGAAAACTAGTTGTTTATGTTTTGTCAGAAAACAAAAGATTTTAGTTAGCGTCCTAACTGGTTATTTGTGTTTGAGGTCACTTACGAAAACCACTTACCACAGAGTAGATTAGATCCTAGCACTGTTCTGTTGTCATCACTGTAAATTCATTAATGCCTCACTGAACTGTTCTAATGCCATTAGACTGCCCCATGTCACATGTGTTGTGTCTATGAATGCCCTCTTTGTCTCCCTGCTTAGCATGGAAGGTGAAAGGCGCTGGAACTGAACTGATTTTTCAAGCCAAGAATCTTTGCAATCATACATAAAAAATAAGTCCCTTCAGCTTAACATTCATTGCCTCCTTTCTCATGTAGAAACAGATGTCAGCGCAAAGAGAAAGGAGGCGCAGAGTGCCTCTTTCAGCTGCTTTTGGAGAAAAGCAGGAAGTGAGTAAGTCACAGGGAGATGTGTTGTACGTATCTTTAGAAAAGCATTTATAACTTCCAGATACATTTCTGCTAATGAGGGTATGAGATGCCAGCTCTTTGGAAGTTACAGCATGCACTGTTGCACTCTCATCAACTCTGATGGATGTGGTTTGTATCAGAGTATAATTGAAACATGAGGATATGAGGAATGATTTATTAAATTACCAGAGAAAGTACTTAAGAAAAAAGGCCTAATACTAGGAAAAATGTCTGCTTTAGTTGAATGCTATTAGAGCTACAGAATTTCTTATAAACTGGAGCCCTCCAACTGGATGCTCTCCATACATTGCAGCACTGTCTGAATCTGCATATAAATACCCTGAAGTTGTAGCTGTAAAATATCATTTACAACAAACAGCGTCTTAACTCCTGAACCTAATGAAGGCCACAATCTTATTGTTGTCAATCATATTATTGTTGTTAAAGTGAACAGCAATGTAATCTGAGAGCATGTTACATTTGGGTGCGTGGTGAGAATTTGAATACTGCCATTTTCCCCCTAGGCAATCCAACTCTCACACAAAAAAATTGTTATTTTTCAATAAGGGCAAGATTAGATCCCATATGATCCCTAGTCTCTATGAGATGCCAGACGGAGGTGAGTAGAAAGGAATAGAGAGTGCCATAGCCTCTCTTCCCTCTCTTTCCACATCTATCGGCACAGCTGCTTTGCTGTGGGTGCAAACACGCTATTGTTTGTAAAGAGCTGGCACAATTTGCCCTCATTAGCGGAGCATGCCCACCATTATTTGCCACTCTTGCAGTACTTCGTTTTAAACACCACGTCGCAGGGATTTTATAGAGTCTCTGGGATTTTAACTATGAAAGGAGAAGTTTTTCTTGTAAACTCTTGCAGCTTCCTGGGCTGGATGCACTGCATTGCCTGGCACAGATTTCACTTTCCCCGTGACACTGAAAAAGCACTAGCCCTCCTGTCACAGAACAACTTGCTTCGATGCCCTACACTACCAAAGAAGCTCTGTGATAAACAAGCTTTTAATTTTGTATTTCCACACTTTTAGTTCCTAATTTGCAACTTGACAAAGCTGTGTGTTGATGACTGTGCCAAAAGCTCAGCCTCGAGCAGAGACGCTAAAAGAAGTCCGAGGGTAGAGGAGAAAGCACTCACGGGAAGCTGACAGAAGAATCGTACTTTTAGAAGCTTTGTAGATGCTTTGATTTAGTGCCATCAGACTTATTGCTGCAGGCCTTCTACTTATTGCTAATGTAGACAGTCTAGGAAAAGTCCCAAGAAACTATAAATGATGCCTTTCAACCTGAAAAGTATTTTCCATCTCCCTGAATTCCAAGGAGGGATCAGCCAAAGCCAAAAACACGTGACGACTCATGAGGACCCTGCCTTTTCATGTGATAAGCTCTCTCTGGAGCAAACTGTTGTTTAATAGGTAGCCAAATCTCATGGAGTGTCAGATTTTCAGCAAAAAGCCCTGCCGGCTCCTTCAATACGACACTAGGCCAAGCGTGTCAGGTAGAACTGCTGGAGATGGGCCATCAGCTGCGTGAAGGGAATACCCGATGCTTGAATGTATGACAACATACCCAAGACAGAGCTTTTCAGTGCCAAAATGAGATTTTAAGTGCTAAGCAGGAATAATAATAGAATTTAGGAGAATTTCAGTTCACTAGGAGAAATACTGACCCACAGCTGGGAGCCAAAAATAAGCTGTTTCAGAGAAAGTGCTTACCCATATTTGAGCAGTTTGGGAAGCAGCACAGGAATGTAAATAGCAGAGGACCTTTTCTGCTTACCTGACAGTCGTCTTGTTCCCTGAAACCTTCAAACAATCCTTAAGTACTGCACTGTCTCCTGGTGCTCTTCCTCTGCCCCTTTTCCAGATGAAGAGAGGCTGAGCTTATCAGTTTTGCTGATGCAGATACAACAAAGCACACTATGCTACAAATTAACTCCCTTCCTGTGGAACAAACATTAGGAAGCAGCTGAAGAGGTATTTAAGACTCCTGTGTTTCACTGTAAACCAGAAAACGTCTGTTTTCAGATTCTTAAACAGGAGGGTGGAGACTGCAAAATACAAAATCTTATAGGAAAAAATAAAAAATACTTATATCAAACTCTTCTTTTTAGCAA
This sequence comes from Grus americana, assembly GCF_028858705.1. NCBI lineage: Eukaryota > Metazoa > Chordata > Aves > Gruiformes > Gruidae > Grus > Grus americana. The sequence continues at coordinate 40,898,425 of NC_072853.1, forward strand.
ATTAGTCTTCTCTCATGCCTCTTTTATCCCCCTTTTTTATAACTGCTGTATATGGATGTATTGCAGGACATGGATAAAACATTAAAGCCACTGGATAACTTACTGGATGGAAATCTGGGGCGTTTTGGGCAAAGATTTCATATTCAGTGTGTGAAAGGTGTTTTGTTTTTTTTTTTAATGGCAGCTGTTTGAAGTTGTTTAGTGGCCTTGAAAGTTAGTAGTCCCTGTGCAGTTCTGAATATAAACCATCCATGCAAGATCTCAGTTTTCTGAAGTTCAGGATTGTCATGGTTTTGCCCCAGCTGGCAGCTAAGCACCACGCAGCCGCTCGCTCACCCCTCCCTGCCCAAGGGGATGGGGAAGAGAATGGAAAAAAAACTTGTGGGTTGGGATAAAGACAATTTAATAGGATAACAAAGGAAGATAATAATAACAAGTGAGGCACAAATGCAGTTGCTCACCACAACAGAAGGAAAAAACCCAACCCAACAACAACCCAATGTCCAGTCTCTTTCCGAGCAGCAATCCTGCCTCCCGGCTCGCTTCCCCAGTTCCATACGGAGCATGATGTTATACGGCAGGGAATATCCCTTTGGCCAGTCTGGGCCAGCTGTCCTGGCTGTGCTCTCCCAGCTTCTTGTGCATCTGGCAGGGTGTGGGAAGCTGAAAAGGCCTTGACTTAGTGTAGGGACTACAACTACCTAGCAACAACTAAAACATCAGTGTGTTATCAACATTATTCTCATTCTAAATCCGAAACACAGCATTATATCAGCTACTAGAAAGAAAATTAACTCTCTCTCAGCTGAAACCAAGACAAGAATACAAAGATAAATCCATTTACTGACTCTTTTTACAACACATCTAATCTAAGGCGGGTATTACTACATTATCTTTGATGATATCATCACCCTGGAAGAACACTAATTGAAGAAATCAGCGTTCAGTGTTCCTACTCCAAACATTTCAATTAGAACAAAATCTGTTGCTTCTTCCTAGTTATCTACATTGAAAAATGATTTACAGATGGAAAATCTAAATCTGAGTGGAAACCCTGTTCCTAGGTTCCATTTGAACCAAGGAAGTGAGCTAAGAGTCTTTCTAGCAGCGTTACAGTGTGATCTCACACTGTCCTCTATCATTTATTGCCTGGTCTCCCTTTAAATACTTGCTCCTTCATAATTATTAACTGCTGTTGACCACTGGACTTTGAAACTGCAAACTACTTTCCATATCTTTTGCTTCCTGCTGTATATACTTTGAAATCATATGGTCTGTTTTCTATAGCTAAGATTACAAGTGACATGACTTAAGAGGGAAAAGGTAGACAAAATGGAATGAAAACAGAGTTCTTTAATTGCTATAAAATGTGACAAAGTGTCACAAGTGAAAAAAAAAGCAGCTGTACTTAGAATCTGGTGCTGATTCAGTGGTGAATTGAAAAAACAATTAGAAATAAAAGCTGTAATAAATGGAAAAAGGATTAAACAAATATTGATATGAAGTAGAAATTGTGGGCTATGTGAATATTGATGAACACTTTAGAGAAAAATCCATAGCTAGGGTTCACACAAACAGGTAACCATTTTCTGACTGCATTAGTAAGAAAAGAAAACCAAAGTCAATTACTGGCTGAGACTGTGGAATTGTTAACGATGATAAAGAAATAAAATATTCATAAATATTTTGGGGGTTCCATGTTTGGAGAGAAGGAGTCTGATCTTCTTACATCATGTGTGGGTAAAGAATTTTGCAGTTTATTAATAGCTAAGTGGTATTATACAACATCATAAAACTTAGATTTTTTTAAAATCTGATTTAAATCTATGTACTCACATCCTAGAGTTCTACAAGAATTGGCTGAACAGATCTTCAGTCTTTTCTGTCAATTTGTAACAAATCTAGGAAAATGTTAAAAGACTTAAAGAATTTTAACATTATGTAAATATTAAAGAAAAAAAGACAGAAATGAGATAATCTACGTAATTACTGTCTGGTTTGCCTGATGACAGTTCCAGGAAAAATATGAAAACCATTGATATGGGATTACAGTCATAAAAGCTTGATGGAGAGGAATATAATTAATGCTAGTGACAACAGTTTTACAGAAAGTATGTCTTTTCAAACAAACATATAATGAGATTACAGATTTTTATGAGGCATATGATTTACTAGTGTACAAGCTTTTGATTAAAAATGAGCACTAGAGCTCATTCAAATGAATGGTATTTTAGGGCAACTAAATGTAAAATGATAATGCAGGCTATGTCCATATTCTCTAGACTGGCTCCCGGGTGCCCTGACTCAGAAAGAAGATTTAACGTTTACACTAAACAGCAGCAGAACAAGAGCTCCAATGTCTAATTCAACAGAAAAAAAAAAAAAAAAAAAAAAAGACTAATATGAATGGTCAATTTTTTCACATAATAAAGAAATGAATGAGAACACAGAGGTAAAAACAAGAGCTACACAGGAGAATTCTGGTGTCTGTACTTTTAATGTGGAAAACGGGAAAATGTGCAGAGAAAAGCTAAAACCAAAATATCCTGGTCTTAACCCTCAAGTAAACGTTAATGAGCTCCTCTTGTTTAGACCACACAGAGGTGACCAGACTAAAGTGGGTGAGTACATTTGAGAGAAAAAACAAAGCAATAAAGGCTCTTCCGTCAAGGCAAACAAGCATCATGTGAACCAGTGGCTGGAAGTAAAAGTCAGATAAATTCAAATTAGAATGGGGTGCCCATTAGTTAACACTGAAGGGGATTAACCACTGGAACAAACTGTCAAACTAATGAGTTCTTCATTTCTTGAAGACTTCAGGTCATGCATTTCTGGAAAATATGCTGTGGCAAAATGCAAGTTATTATTTATTGATAGCTAAATAATTAACTTAATACATGAGTAACTGCGTGAAATGTAATAGCTTGTGATAGAGGAAGCCAGATTGCACTCTGAATGTATGATTTCATAGCTTTACCAGAACGGGGCACGTGAGCACTTTGTGATCTATGGATGTTTACACATTCATAAGAAAAAATTAGTAGAATGAATGAAGAACTGACTTGACTTTTACCATCATTTTACAGACTCAAATATGTTGTTACTCCCTTGCCACTTAATCCTGATCACTGCTTCCCCTTTCTCATGAGCTTCCCAGATGAAAAGCCAACACCTTTAAGCCAACACCTGCTTGTGCTCTTCTAGGGAAAAACTGCTCAGGCTCATTATTTAGCTCATTCTCTCCTTTTATTTTAAACAGTAGAAGACATTATGTCTTTCCCTGATTCAGTGCTTCCTTTTTAAACATCTAATTTGCAAGCAGCGGATTTAACATCAGTTCCACTGACAAAGAGCCACTTCATTTCAATAGGTATTAGATGAAACTCATAATCCTTCAGAAATCTCATCTAATGTTAAAGATCTGAAATTATTACAGTTAGGTAAATAAATATTTATCATCTCCTTATTGCAGATTTTTCCTCTGAGCTTCCCATCTTCCTTCAATTTGGGTCTGAGTGTATCTTTAGTTCTGCTTCCTTCCTAAAGAAATAAAAAACTATTTACATAGGAGTTTTGCCATGTCAGGGCTCTTGATTATCATTTGCATTCTGTGTTTCAGAGCGATCTTATTTCATCCTTTATCTCTCTTTTCCTTTTAGCCTACTAGGGGAAAAAAATTCTAACTTCCGTTCTACTCTTCTATTGTCTGCAGGATTTCGCTTTATTTTGGTACTTATTTTACTTCATCAGCAGTTCCTGTTGTCTTCGCCACTTTTTAAAATTCATTACAGATTTTTTCCAGGGCTTGACCCTGGTAGGGAAAAGAAAAGCTCCAGGAGACTACTCTAGATTATTCTCCGATTTTTTTTAGTATGCCCTTAATTACACTGTATTTTTTCTTATTATTTCTTTGCTTCCCTTTTGACTGTGGTATTTTTAGTCCTTAGAAATGGCTTCCTATTCCTTGGCTTTTCTTTAAAGAACTTGAAACTATCCTGTCATAGTTTTAGTGTCCTCTAGCTGTATGGGTGAATTGTCACGGGCAGCCATAAGTCCTGTTTTACACATTTGAACACTGGGAGAATACATGCCAATTATGCTCATTAGTTCAGAAATATTGGCCTGTTCCCATTTTCCCTTCATCTCTTGTGCACTCTTGCAGACGCAATTTTGCATGTAAGAGTTTTATACCTGTGCTGTAGAAAAACTTGTGTATGCACTTTCAGATCAATATATTGATCTTTTAATTCCCCCCAAAACTATGAATATTGTAAAGTGAAATGTGTGAAGTGTGTGCAGGACCAGCCTGGTATCCTATTAGCTGGCAAAGCCAAGAAGCACAATTTACACTTACAGACCACAAAACGCGCAAGGCCACTGAAACCACCCTTTGGTGTGGATATAAGGGGAAATTGGGATCCAGCCGACATATTTTGCAATGTTTGCAGGACAGCATTTGCCAATGTAAACCCGACTGGCAAACATACGGAGTTGTTCACTGGAAGTGGTTTCTTTTGGCTATAAATGGTCCCTTTATTGAAAATGGTCTCTCTTTACCTTCTCATCTTGGACTATTTATACTACTTGACCATCCTTTTCCTTTTCGCAACACATTACTTCAGCTGCAGAAAAAAAAGGACAGGCACATAATATTATTCCAGGAATACTAGAATATTATTTCTTGTAATGAACAAGTTCCTTTAAAATATGCAGAGAGATTTTCAATTGTATTATATATAAGCTTGTACTTTAATGGTCAAATGCAGAAACTTTCTGCTTACACTTCTAAGTTTGTAAAAGAATCAAACTTATTTGGGAGACTAACCTGGCAAGAAATAAAGATAGAAACAAGACCACATGAGAGATGATTGCTGGCTAACCTCACAGTCCGACACAGGACGCAAGATAGGAAGCCCTATTCACCAAAAAAGCTAGATGTTCCTAATCCCTTACGCTGCCTATGTTGCTGTATGGACATTGCCTTTTCTTTCAGGACACCTTGGCAAGAACTGAGATCTGGATTAGAGAAGCATAAATGTACTCTGAATTGCCCCAAATGGAATACTCTGATATCCCACAGAACAGTTTTTCCTTATCATAATATTAAGTCCTGCGTGCCCTCAACTGCTCTTTGTTGGCAGCAAGGTAATAAAGTAAAAAGTGAATAATAAAGGAAGTATGATCCTCTCACAGTCTGAATTTCTCATCCCTCGAATCAGAGAAATAGCTATCAGTTCTGTGGCCTGCACAGAGTCCTGCAGGCAGGACTGTATAGTTTAAAATTACTTGTATGTAATTCTGATTTTCTTTTTCCTACTGATTTCTTTGTAACCTGTACAGTTCTCTGCATTGGACTCTTCCCTTCAGGGTGGTGAAATCAGTAAGTACAGTTATTGAAAATGAACCTGTTAAAAAAATGTTGCTAGTCATTAATGACAATTTACACATAAAAATTTCACAGTGTTTGGATGCAGAATTTTGGTTCAGGCCTGGTTTTCCCAGTACCTACATTTTTAGGTGTTTAGGGAAGGTGTATTTTCTTTTGAAAAAATAGGTAACAGTATAACAAATAGGTATACGTAGATCTAGGAAATACAAGAATAGTTGTTTGCACTCTCACCAGGATTAACTATTATACCAAATATGTTTCAAAATGCCATTTCTCATTTTACAAAAGGGAATGTCAGAGACTCTGCTGCTTCTACTACTGTCCTCTGAGTTCAAAGAGGAACTGTTAAGCCCTGGATCTGTGCCTGAGCTTGTTTTTCCTGGTATCATCAAAAGGTGTGATCATTAATCCCAGTTAAACAAGAAGCCAGCATGTTCCACAGAATCAAAGGCTGAACCAGGATTCAGGAGAGAGGTGCCCTGCTCCTGCTTCTGCTGGTGAGGTGCCATGTCACTTAAGAAGGTCACATTGGCTGGGCTTCTCCTACTTTCCGCCCATCAATTTAATACTAGCCCTAACTATGCCTCCTGACAGATTTTTCAATATGCTGAGCCAATGTAGCAAACACCACAAGCAATGCATTTTTACAGAATGAAGAGTTTATTTATGTGTATTATAGTTATATATTTTACATCTTTTCATAGTAAAGTCAACTATCGGGAACTTCTGCACAAACTTCAACTTCAGATGTGTAGTGATAATAAAATTTCTGAAGATCGATGTCAGGTCAGTTTAAGAGAGAGATGGAACACAGATGGCTGGCATAAACCATGTGATCCCCACAAACAGTGCACCTAATTAAAGAGGAAGGAACTGTGAAGTGGAAGTGGATGCCTTGGGGCAAATATATCAGGTAACATAACACTACACCAGTGAGTGTTTCTAGATGATTGCACAGTCCATCAGTATGTGGCAAAGGGCAGTGGACACCGTCGATATCCTGTGCAGAGGAACAACAATGGACTGACAGAGCATACCACTTTCAAGAGTGCCTACATCATTAAAGGAGACCAAATCCCACTGATCTTGAACAAGGCTTAGAACATGCCACTATCTCCATTTAATTGTCTCAGTCCTTCTACTTGAAGCTGGGTCCACAAATGAATGAGTCGGCTTGTGCAGAGGTTGGTCAGGTCACTATCTGCATTTGTGGTTGGAGTTAAATGTGACGGCTCTGTCCCATGCTCCATGTCATTGTGGAGACATACCCATGAACTCCTTTCTTACTTACACACTTTACCATCAAATGAGTCATAGGAACCTTCAGTGGAATCTAAACTGCTGATAACATCATGCTACACCTGATGGCAACTACAGAAGAAATAGGATATTTCCGCAGAAAACAACTGAGCAGACATATGGGAAGAAAGAAATGCCAACTATTCAGCTTTACCTGCTATGCCTAATTTTGCAGAGAGATATGGAAAGAATGGAAAGGTTAAAAGGAAAAGCAACAAATCTAAGTAGTTTAGTTCTTAAATTCAGTTATAAATGGAAACCATGAAAACTATGGAAAGTCATGAAAACTATTTATTACAAAACAGGAACTTGCAGGTCTGATTATGTTGTCCCTCCTAAGTATGAAATTCTAGAACAGACGTCCCACAGGAAAGCTACCGCAGGAAAGAACTTAATAGAGGGCATGAACGAAGTACTGTTTCAAGGAGCAAGGGAATGAACCCAGCCTCCTAGGACTGTTATTTTCAAAATGTGAGACTCTGCTTGAAGAGGAAAATGGATTTCCAGTTAGATGGACCAGAATCAGTGATGATTTAGGGGAATGTTTGTTTTTTTCCCATGTGGTTGAGCAATAATTCAAAGGGACTGACATTAATAGAAATAACTAGTGTGTGTTTAAGAAGTGATTAGGGGATAAATACTTGTAAATATCTAAAGGGCAGATGTCTAGAGGATGGGGCCAGACTCTTTTCAGTGGTGCCCAGCGACAGGACAAGGGGCAACAGGCACAAACTGAAACACAGGAAGTTCCATCTGAACATGAGGAAAAAAATTCTTCACTTTGACCGAGCACTGGAACAGGCTGCCCAGAGAGGTTGTGGGGTCTCCTTCTCTGGAGATATTCAAAACCTGCCTGGATGCCATCCCGTGCAACATGATCTAAGTGATCCTGCTGTAGCAGGGGGGTTGGACTAGATGATCCTCAGAGGTCCCCTCCAACCCCTACAGTTCTGTGATTCCTTGATTCTGTGATAAAATTTAACAACCAATAAAGCCAGTTTGGTATGGGAGATGGGTATGCATATTCAACATATCTCATGTGACTAAAATTCATGTTAAAACCCCTGAGTTCTCTGTTGCACCAATGTCAGGTGCTCGCTATATGAGGAAAAATGTCTATTTGCTTTTTTGCCTCAAGAAGCTGCACGATGGTTGTAGTTTGTTTGGGCAGTATACATTCCTTTCAACCATCAACAGTGAAGATAGTAACTAATGCTCCTGCAGAAAGAAACTTGTGTTTCTGTTCTGATCTTAAAAAAACCCCCCAACCCAATACTTTCTACTTATTTTGTCCTATTTTCTTTTCACCTTGCACACAGCTCATGAACCAGTACTCTCTCGCTTTATTAATGAATTTCCAGCTTAGTCCTTCTTCTCCTTCCATCTCAATTTCACACCGATGATAATTTCTGCTCTCATGTCAGCCCCGCACAGGAATCACAGGTGCTACTGCTGCGCTGGGGAACAGTGAAGCACAGGGAGGTCCACGCCTAGATCAAAGCTTGTGGATCAACAGCACAGGATCAGGATATCATCTGCTTGAGATACCAGAATGCAGGGAGGTCTGGCTACTGTCTTTCAGTGGCCAAGGATGGTAATCAAAGGGCACTTCCACTTAGCATTGTAGCAATTCTATTTAACTACCCCTGCTGCCTTTCCTGGTTGCTGTCAGGGATTGCAGACTGTCAGTGCTGGGTTCCCTTTGCTGTCACGGATGTGTTTGGGCCACTGCCGAGGGGAGATCCCTGTTACAGAGGTCCCTTCTGTCTTTTTTTTTCCCTTGATACAATGAATGTTCTCTAGGTCCATAAATGGCTGTTGGTAAAGGAGAAAGAAGAGTCCTTTCATATCCTCAAACTGAGGCATCCTCGTGTTGGGGAGAGACTTTCCTCAAACCCTACATCCTGTATATTCTGCAGGAGGCTTTGAAGCCACATGAGGAAGGGGTGACTGTAAAGAGAGTGGAGGCATCAACCCTCCATCAGAACAGAAGGGACAGAGCTGGGCTCCCTTATCCTCGCTGAGGGCCTCCATCCCTCAGTAGGAGGGGCACAGTGCTGTGGGGTGAGAAGGAACCACAGAATGGCTGAGGTTGGAAGGGACCTCTGGAGGTTACCTTGTTCAATCCCCCTGCTCGAGCAGGGCCACCCAGAGCAGCTTGCCCAGGACTGTGTCCAAACTGCTCTTGAATATCTGCAAGGAGGGAGTCTCCACAACCTCCCTAGGCAACCTGTGCCAGTGCTTGGTCATCCTCATAGTGCAAAAATGTTTCCTGATGTTCAGAGGGAACCTCCTGTGCTTCAGTGTGTGCTCATTGCCTCTGGTCACTGGGCACCACTGACAAGAGCTTGGCTGTCTTTTTTGTACTTTCCTTTCAGGTACTTATAGATACCAATAAGACCCCCTGAGCCTTCTCTTCTCCAGGCTGAACAGTCCCAGCTCTCTCAGCCTTTCTTCACAGGAGAGATGCCCCAGCCCCTTAACCATCTTCATGGCCCCAGGCTGGACTCTCTCCAGTAGCTCTACATCTCTCTTGTACTGGGGAGGCCAGAACTGGACCCAGCACCCCTGGTAGAGGGGCAGGAACACCTCCACTGGTGATACTCCCTGGCAATACTTCGATTAATACAGCCCAAGATACCATTCACCTTCTTTGTGGCAAGGGCACATTGCTCACTCTTGTCCCACCAGGACCTTTTCTGCCAAGCTGCTTTCCAGCCAGCTGTCCCCCAGCCTGTACCAGTGCCCGGGTTGTTCCTCCCCAGGCGCAGGGCTTTGCCCATCCCCTTGTTGAAGTTGCTCTCCCCAGGTGTCACCGGGCACACAGATCGCCTGTGCCAAGCCCAGGGGACAGCGCGAGCTGCGGAGACACCCACCCACGGGAGAGGAGCAGCCTGCAGGGGGAAGCGGGGATACCGAGGGCAGCGGGAAGCCGAGGCAGGCACGGGGAGGACAGGGGAGCAGCGGCCCACGGGCCCACGGCGTTTCTGCGGCCGCCCGGTCCCCTCTCCTCGCCTTCGCCGGCTGCCACCTTACCCTTCGCCCGCCCCGCCGCGCCCCCGGGACAGCGACCGGTTCCCGGGCCCGCCCGGCGGCCGCGCCGCGTCCCTTGCCCCGCCAGGCAACGACACCCGCCGGCGGGGGCGGGAGGGCGGAGGGAGAGCCGAGGCACGGTGCGGAGCGCCGCCAGCCCGCCTCGCCCCCTCACATACACACTCACACACACACACATACTCACACACACACACACATACACGAACCCACACGCACCGCCTGGCCGACGGGAGCGGGGGCCGCTTGCAGGGCGCCTGCCCATGGCTGACAGGAGCCTGATCGAGGGCGCCGAGCCCTTCCCGCGCCGGGAGGAGGCTCCGGAGTGGGGCTACGAGGAAGGTGAGGAGCGGGCGGCGGCTCCGGCCGGGAGAAACTTTCGCCGCGGCCGGGAGAGGAGGAGGTGGCGGTGGGAGGATTCAAGTGGCGGAGCGGAGGGAAAATCGCCCCGAGCCGCGGGGAGCGGGGAAGCGCCGGCCCGCATCGGGCGGCAGGTCCGTCACTGCCGGCGGGAGAATAGCACGGGGCGGCGGCGGCCGCGGAGCCGCCCGGCCAGCCGTCGCCGGGGCCGGCGGGCCGAGGTGCCGCGGAGCAGCCCCCCCCCCCAATTCCCGCGCCGGTGGGCAGCAGCGAGGAGGGCGGGGAGGGTCCGGCCGGCCCGGGAAGCCGCCGTGCAGCGCGGGGTGCCGGGTCTCCCCGTAACAGCTTTCCCTTGTGTCTCAGGAGTGGAGTGGGGGCTGATTTTTCCTGATGCTAACGGGGATTACCAGTCGCCTATTAACTTGAACTCCAGAGAAGCTAAATATGACCCCTCGCTCCTGGAAGTGCGTTTGTCGCCAAACTACGTAGTGTGTCGTGACTGTGAAGTGATCAACGACGGGCATTCGATTCAGATTGCCCTGAAATCAAAATCAGGTACGCTGAAACATGGCCTTTGCTTTCCCCGCTAAAGCTGGCATCGCCTTAGGAGGACTCGCTGTACGGGTATCCCGGATCGTAGGAACAGCAACTGCTCCCAGCAGCGAGCGGTTGTGCTCATTCGGCGTGGACTGTGGCCGGTGAGGGTGGTGGTATTGACTTCAGTAGGAAGTCAATGAGAGCAATGAGAGCTGTAAGTTTCAATGTCAAACTGGATGGTCTGTCAGATAGCTTCAGAGCATGTCCAGAATTTCCTCTTGTGGTGGTGTCTAATTCACTGGCATTAACAGTTGTCTGCACTCAGAAGAAGTCCAGATTAAGACAGTGTGATGCCAAACTATTTTGTACAGCTGGCAAAATTTGTCCTTAGTCTGAAGACCATGTAAGTTAGAAGAGCATTTTCCATTAATTTCAGTGGGTTCTGAACACTAACTACAGAATTGGGGAGCTTAAGATAGATACTCCATTATTGTAACTGTAATTAATGCATGCTTACAGTATTGATGAAGAGCAGGTAGCAAAGCAGTCCTCATTTCTTAAAGGATTTTTTGGTGTCATTCATCATAGAATTAGAAGCAAATAATAAAAGAAACAATTCAAACAAGTGAAATTGCAGTATCTCATTTAGACCTTTCATCTGGGTAAACTATTCTGTATGAAGGAGACAACGGTCAAGAAAGCAGGGAGAAAAAAGTCTATTGTTCTTTCCAGCACTGTGGTAGTTCTTACCATGTGTTTGGAAGAACATCCAAGTTATTCCAACCAATCTTAGCTAGTAACAGCCTTTTGGGGGCATTTAAACAGCTGAACATTGTCAAACCATGAGACGTTCCAAGTTTTGTTTCCTTCTCAGTTCCCAGTAGTCCTGGGAGCTACAGCTGTGCTGAGATTGAGGGGGTCAGTTCAGTTTTACACTGAATTTTTTTAAAATAAAGAGTTTATTATTTTAATAATGATGCTTTCCTTTGTAATTTCCTTTCCATGATAAATGCCATGTATTGTTGCAACACGGGACATTTCTTTCCACAAAATTTTGCAGATTTGCAATAGAATAGAAATTTTGTACTTCCAGTCAGTTTTACTGCCTTCATCAGAAGCAGAGCTCTTTTCCCAAGGAGTAAGGTTCTCTCTGCAGGATCAGGAAGATTCTTGAATTCTCCTATGGAGGAAGTAAGAGTGACCGCAAAATGACGTCATCGCTTGCATGCCAAAATGCAGTTCCTTCAATCCTACCTTTCCCAAGGGCAGTTTGTAACTTGGTAGCAATAATTAATAAGATTGGAGGAACACACCTAAATGCATGTGCAAAACCATTGGAGACTTAGGAGGAGAAAAGACTTTAAACTTGAACACAGTGTGATGCCAGACTGATGAGTCTTGAAATATGAGAAAATGTGAAGTAGAATAAAAGTTTATGACTGAGGTATGGAATTATGATTTAGGAAATCTTGTTTTAGTTTCAGCTTTGCCTTGTTACATAATTTCCCATTCTCCATTTGTAAACCGAGGATAATTTTTCCATTTTTTGGGAAGGGGAGAGCAATGTTTGTTGTCCCTATCAAGAGAAGAAAAAAGTTAATAAGCTGTGTTTGACCTAGCATTCTGGCCAGTTTTCAGGGATTGCGGAAACTCCTGCAGCTTCTTTTCCTCACAGGAGATCTCTGATGACAAATCCATTTAGCCAGATTATTTTAATGGGAACTGTTGAACACTAAATGCTTTTGAAACTCTGTCCAATTAATGTGCAAGAGATCCTCATCTACTGTGATGTTAACAGTCAAAGAAAATCTTCTTTGTGGAAAAAAGTAACCTGATTAAGATACATATTAAAAATCAATTTGTCATTACTGGTGATTGATTTTATCCTTTAATTCAGGACACACGGTCCCTCTGGAATTCCCCAATCCTTCTCATTATTTAATTGCAAACATTTTCACAGACCGCTTCCAGTTTGATCACTGTACATGTGTTATGCATTAGGTGGAAGAAGCATGACCAGCTGAGTAATGGAGCTGTATATTGAAAAATGCTTTAGAGGATATCCTACTAACAGAGAGACTTCTCTCAAGCCAGCAGTGGATTGCACAGTGAATGATGGTTTCAGAATCATTTTTTAATGAGGATCAAAAATTGCTGAAAGGCAAAGCGAAGTTAAACATGTTTCATGCATTGACAGGGATCAAGATTTGATGAAAGGCAAAGGAAAGATAAACATGCTTCATGCACTGAAATACTTTTATCATGGGACCAGTGTTATAACTTAAGCCTCGGAAATAAACTCTTTGAAGCTCCTGGAGACCCAGAGCTACATCATATAGAGAACATTTGTTCTAGTTACATTTTCTCTAGGAGCAATATTTTAAAACAGGGAAAATGCTCCATTTTCCTGAGAAATAGCACTAATTAAGTAGCATGTTTCTTTTTATTTGTCCACATTTCCCTAAATACTTCAGTTGGTTGTTTCCCACAATGTTCACCAGATTTGTAGATTTTCCCTGTAGGATATAGGTATAGATAGAATATAGATAAAGCAAGTTTAAGAAGCAAATCTGAATCTATAACTACATTTAGGACATTTCACTTTAGAAACCCTAATGGCTGTTAGATTAGTTATGAAGAATTATTAAAGGAGGATTAATTGGAATATTTTACTTTTTTCTGCAATATAATTGCTTATGAAAACCATAACTGATCAGTTTTCTTTCAGGTTTTTTATAATTCTGTACTTTTGTTTTTGTGTTTCTGCAGTTGCAATATGATTCAATTGCTAAATTATGTTTTAGTATTACACTATATCTTGTGCTCCGAACTAAGACCATTTAGTTTGTGTGTCAAAATAACTTTATATTATAGAACTTTAATTCCCTAAAGCTGTAGGTTATGCAATTAAATAATCCTTATCAATTATCAGAGATTGTAAAAGATTCATTTGAAGTCTATGAAATGTAAGCTAGAATTTAACAGGGAAGACTGTGAATGCCCTTAAGTAAAATTCAGCGCTGCCTAGAAGCCAATATTCAATGATTTCACTGAGAAGTTACCTACATCTTGTGGAGTAATATTTGATCTGAAGCAGATTCGGAAATCCCTGGGCAAAATGTTTCCATTGATTAGTTCCAAAGTAAATTGGGCCTCACAAGGTACAATGGCTTGCTTTTACTACTTATGGTTGAAGTCTCTATTAATGCAAAACTATTGAGCTACTATATATATTTTTTTTTTTTGTGAGTGTATTGCAGTTGTGGACAGATGCTTTTAAGAAATCCCAGATGTTTAAAAAAACTGAAGTAAAAAAAGTCAGGGCTGCCTAGAAGCTGTTTTTAAGTAAATGTGGTATGTTGTTGCTCCTGTGTGTAGGTTTGATTGTATTTGGATATGGAGGCATTCTGTATCTCAGAAGCCTGACAGGTGGTATATGACTGAACACCTTTACCTAGCAAAATATTGGCAATCAAAAGTTTTCTATCAGTTTCTGTGACTCATAGCAAATACAGGTGATGGAGATAAAGCATTTGGACAAGTTGGAGGCAGTCACCAGTTCAGTTCAGAACCCCTGCCATCTGTTTAGAGCACATAGCTACTGTCTTGATAAGAGCAATAAATATATTCAGTCTTCTGACTGATAAAGGTACAATGTTTTTATTTTGTGTTGTGACCAGCTGTTCCATCTCATAAAACAAAGAGTGCAGCATGACAGCAGTTTCACTGTTGTTCATAACTGCCTGAATTTGCATTCTGTTCCTGCATGGTACTTCAAAAGTAAAGATGTCAAGTCTATCAACTTTACTCTTCTCCTCTCTAGTACCACTGATAATAAAGAAGCTTGCAACAATCTCCCCATTGTATTTGGAGAATATATTCAGTGGCTTGTGTGCTTTGAAAGCCAAGTTCCTTACCATTTGTCTTCTTTCCCAGTGTTAATAGGGGGGCCATTACCTCGAGGACATGAGTTTGAACTACACGATGTTCGATTTCACTGGGGGAGAGAAAACCAGCGTGGTTCTGAACACACAGTTAATTTTAAGGCCTTTCCCATGGAGGTAAGAGTGACACTGCATTGCATAACACCTGATAAATGCAAAAGATTTTATTTCATAGCCTGAATTCCTGGTAGTTCTTTCAACTCAGCATTTTATTGCATTGTATTGTGACCACAGAGCTATCTTGCTGAGGTGTGCTTTAGTGCAGGTAAATTAGGATATGCATCTGGAATAAAATGCCTCCAGCACTCGTCGCATTGTATGATTAATTGGTCATAAAGTTAACTTGCAGAATTATTAACTTCTGCCTTAATAATATTAGTGTTCTAACAAGATCTGCCGTTTCAACTCTTCCTATGTCACCTTGACTAATAGCTATAGATGGGGAGAACTAGCCACTGGAAATAATAACAACTTAGGTAAATTTGGAGTAAGTGTAGAGCAATTTGTTCATGAAATAGCTTTACATACCTGAAAATTGAAGATTATGTGATATTCCTGGGTATGTTCTGTAATATCTCAATGGATTACAAAAATTTGAAACACAAGCAAAGTGATAATGCAGTCTGAAAAAATTCAGCTGTTCATGGGGTGTCAGTTTGGGCTTCTCAGCAACCCAAAATGCTGGGACCAATTTCTCCTGCCCTCCAGCAGCTGTTCATCATACTACTTCACTTCCCACTGTCCTATTGCTTACATTTGTTAAGGAGTGGCTTGGAGTATCCCTTAGACTCTGGGCTGCAAGACTAGTTTTAAGAGATACCAACCCTGATGGATTTTTTTTAAGAGTTCTCTGAGTTACTTTTGCCTTATTTATTATCATAATCCCTCTAATCATAATTAGAGTGACTACTGCAGAGCTAATTGTAAAACGCTTGTGGACTTGCACCATCAGTCTAATTCTCAGTGTTCAGGTACTTTCTTTAAGAGTTGTGGGTCAGGTCTTGGTTCTGCTGTTTGCTGTTTTGCATTGGTCCATTAGAAAAACCCATATATAAAGTGACTCACAGAGGCTTTGCAGGTTGATTTGAGGCAGATCGTCTTTGCAGGTTGATTTCAGGCAGATCCTGGCAATTCAGGAGAGTTACTTGAATGAGGAAGACTCATCAACCAAAGGGAAAGCAGAGGAATCACTTCTGCATCCTGGTTACCTGGCATAATATATACACTATGTTTTCTCTGGGCCTTCAGGGTACTGCAGTGCTCCCTGAGGCAGGAAATAGTTTGTTCATTATGAAACAACTCTGCTTAGTGCTTTTCCTCAAGGCTGGTCCAGCATGTGGTGATGCAGAAATATTGACATGAACTATGTAAAGAACTGTACTTGGGAGTCTGTCAGGGTCTCCCTGTCTCCTGTTTATTAAGGATCACTTTGCAAACAGTCTTGGTGGTATGTGGGAACTGTTTTGATGATAATCTGCAGAAACCCCAGAATTCTCTACTCAGAATCAGTTAAGAGAAAAATATACTTGACCCAGAGATGCAAAACAACAATCTTAATCAGTCATGAAGGGATTTTATTCTTCACCTATTTTAAAAGCAGCACGGCAGCTGCACAAACAGAATTCTGGCACGGTTGAAGAACATCACCTGGAGGTGAGCAAGCCAGTGTTATCCTGCCTGTTGCATCTAAGCAGCTTTCAGCTAGACTCTGATCTCCAAGAAATAATTACTGATACAAAAATTCTGTAGCAGAAAAAAATTTGACTCATAGTACACTTTTAATACAGTGTGAGTGTTTAATTTTGCAAGCAGATCCTTACACAGATTAATTCTTCTGGCATGAAATGATAGCATATTTTGTCATATCCCAGGTCAGTTGCATTCAGGTGTATTGGCTGAGCCAGTTCATTTTCTTCTGCCCCATGTTGCAAGAAAGTGCAGGGCAGTTTGTTGACAGATGAGCTGCATTTCCTTATGCTATATGCACCAAGAGCTGCTATATTCAATCTGTCTCAAATTGTCCAAATCAAATATTATACTTGAGCAATAATAAAACGGGTGCTTGTGACCGCTATAAATGTTTATGAAATAGTACACCTGAGACTCCAGAATGGAAGATTTTCTGTTTCCATTTCAGGGATTGCCCCATCTAATTTTTTTTTTGGTGGAGAGCAATCATTTTGATCAAGGGACCAGGAAATCTTGTTTTCTTAACTTTTAACATTAGCATTGGTTCATACAGTTGTTGGAAATCACCATATTCTGAATGCATATTGGGCTTGATTTTCACTGGGTTTGTTAGTTACTGAACACAAACAGCGATGGATGCCTATTTGGGCTACATACAAGCAGTCTGGTGTTGTTTATGCTTTCGTCCTGTACTAAATGCAAAATAAGCTGGCAGTTGTTTGTGCACACCAGGTGCATAAGTTTGGATCTTCTGCTAGTGGAGCAAATCTAGTAGTATGTTTTCCTAAGAAACTAGAAATGATTTTACAAAGCAAATGATAAGGATTTTAAATTCTGCTGTCTTTGTGGGAGGAAGGTAAGTCAAGGGGATAAACAATAGTATGAAAACATAAGTGCTTGGTTTAAGTGGGTATATTAACACAACGAACTAGGCCCAGATTATATACTCTATTACACTATTATAAAACCTGAGCAGCTCTACAGAAACCACCTTTGAGTTCGAAGAGATCTATCTGACATGACTATCTAAGACTATTTATTGACTGGAGCAGCAGTCTGGTTTTTTTAGGACTAAAGACTGTAAGGCTTTATTTTATTACATTGGACCAGATAGTTGTGGAACAGCTTCAGATTATCAGCGTAATGATCTTTGTAAAGGATGACTTTAAAAAATAATGTTCGTTTTCAAAGTTTGGAAGAATATTCTTCAGTTACTTCCTTAGTCTCTTCACCTTTGATATTATAACTGCTTTTATAGAAATAAGGCAATATCCTGTATTAGTTGCGTAATATCCTGTATCTCTTAGTGCAAAAATCTGTTATTTCTTACTAGACAGCTGGAACCATTGCGTGTGGTTAGGATATATAGGTTCATGGTGAAATGGGTTAGACCAGTAAGCTTATGTAACCTCTGGAACAACTTCTTGAAATAATTCACACTGTCAAAAACGTTGTTCATGTGGCTTGGAGGCTGAGTTCATTATTATATGAAGTTCAGCATAGATGTGTTTTCCATCTTCCTTGACTGAAGAAACCAGAGTGTTGACAGTAATACACTAGTGTTAGCATTTTCACTGAAACATCTGTGTTTGCAATCAGTCAGGAAAGCAGGACAAAACAATAAATAGTTGTCATAAGTAAATACTGTAATGTGTCTTTTTATACAAAGGAAAATCAGTGGGCTGTACATATCGGTACAGTGCACCTCTCTCTGTTCCATGAAAACAAGAGCATGAAGGCCGTTCTTGCCTTTTAGCCAGAAATTGGAAGGAGACATTTGTGCAACCTTCCCCAGAAATCTTTCTCACCAAGTACTTCTACTGCATGTAAACAGTGTTACTTTGCCTTTTGGCCAAAGTTACTTTGGGCACTGCTTGTGATAAATATTTAGTAATGGTCCTAACATTGAGAGACTGTTTCTTGCCAGCAAATGGAAGAAGGTACCAAAGATTAGATTGTGCTTTACAGTACGCATTTCCACAGCGCGGTAAAACCCACACTTATACCCCCATGTGAGTTACCTGAACCTGATGTAGGTGTAAGAAAGAGAAGAACCTATCTGACATTTTTATTCCTCTCCTTCATGACAAGAGTATGAGTTGGAGAAGGGGGAGGGACAAATGAAGAACTAATGAATCGTAGAATCATAGAATCTTTAAGGTTGGAAAAGACCTCTAGGATCATCAAGTCCAACCGTCAACTCAACACCACCATGTCTACTAGACCATATCCTGAAGTGCTATGTCTACACGCTTTTTGAACACCTCCAGGGATGGTGACTCCACCACCTCTCTGGTCAGCCTGTTCCAATGTCTGACCACCCTTTCAGTGAAGAAATTTTTCCTAATATCCAACCTAAACCTCTCCTGGAGCAATTTGAGGCTGTTTCCTCTTGTCCTATCACTTGTTGCTTGGGAGAAGAGACCAACACCCACCTCACCACAACCTCCTTTCAGGTAGCTGTAGAGAGCAATAAGGTCTCCCTTCAGCCTCCTCTTCTCCAGGCTAAACCACCCCAGTTCCCTCAGCCACTCCTCATAAGACACGTGCTCCAGAGCCTTCACCAGCTTTGTTGCCCTTCTCTGGACACGCTACAGCCCCTCAATGTCTTTCTTGTAGTGAGGGGCCCAAAACTGAACACAGCACTCGAGGTGCGGCCTCACCAGAGCCGAGTACAGGGGGATGATCACTTCCCTAGTCCTGCTGGCCACACTGTTTCTGATACAAGCCAGGATGCTGTTGGCCTTCTTGGGCACCTTGGCACACTGCTGGCTCATAATCAGCTGGCTATTGACCAACATCCCCAGATCCTTTTCTTCCAGGCAGCTTTCCAGCCACTCTTCCCCAAGCCTGTAGTGTTGTCTGGGGTTGTTGTGACCGAAGCGCAGGACCTGGCACGTGGCCTTGTTAAACCTCATACAGTTGGCCTTGGCCCATTGATCCAGCCTGTGCAGATCCCTCTGCAGAGCCTTCCTTCCCTCCAGCAGATCGACACTCCCGCCCAACTTGATGTCATCCGCAAACTTACTGAGGGCGCACTCGATCCCCTCATCCAGACCATTGATAAAGATATTAAACAAGACTGGCCCCAGTACTGAGCCCTGGGTAACACCGCTTGTGACCGGCCGCCAACTGGATTTAACTCCGTTCACCACAACTCTCTGGGCTTGGCCTTCCAGCCAGATTTTTACCCAGCGAAGAGTGTACCCGTCTAAAAAGACAAGAACGACAGCAGGAGAAAGTGAGCTGTATGATGGCATCAATGCTCTTTTATATTAAAAAAAAAGAAAAAGAAAAAAGTTAAAAGTTTCCACTGCTTCTGAAGTGAAGAGAAACATGGAAAATTATGCCTTAAAGGTGTCTCTTCCTCTTACTTACTCAAGTGGTGGTGTGACCAAAGGCACAATCTGACCATAAGGGAACAGTTGTTTCCAGGCTGCTGCTCTGAAATAAAACTGTATCTGAGAAAATAAAAAGGCTCCTTTCACCATTTGTAATATGACCAGGAGGATAATTCTCTGTAATCCATCCTCTTTAAAATGTAGTGTTATATTAGCTGAGAACCATGTGAAAGCTCTCAGTAGAAAAGGATTGGCAGAAAATAATTTAAAAATTGTTTCCAAGATGTGTAGGAAGATTAAAAACTGTATTATTGTCTGTCCTGCAGTTTTTGAGTAGAACAGAAGAAAACCCAGTTGCCTCAAGGACCGGAATCAGTTGGTACAGGAAAATAAGGTGTTCCTTTGTGTTGTGTAATGAAGAGCAGGCTAATTCATTCTGTAGACTCCTTCAGAGTTACTGAAATACCTGCTGCAATGAAGTTAAATATAATGCAAAAAACATATCCTACCCTCAGTCTGATTTAAACCATTAAGTTTTCCTTTGTTCATGTGAAATGGTGCCTGCATAAGGAGTTACAGCTTTAGGGCTTCAGGTTAGGCTGTTAATATTACACTTATCTACTCAAGTCTTTACAGTTTTTGGTGTGGGGATTTCTCTGTGCCAGTAGTTTTTAATATGTGAGCTCAGTTCTGATATCTGTGGATTTTTGCCAGTAGCTTTAATGGGACTATGATCCCAGTCATAAACCCTAAAAGAAAAGGTTTTAAATCAAGGAGTAAATCCTGTTGACTTAGCTGATTGCATTGATTACTGGCTTGCAAAAAAAAATTATTTCTTTCTGCTTGAAAGCAGAAATTATTTCTTTCTGCTTGAAAGCATTCATTCTATGAATGAAGAATATCTTGCTTAGGTAGTCATGAATTTAACAGGAGGCAAAAAAGAATAGATTCCAGAAGGGTTGATGTAGCTTCGTGCTGAGGTCTGGAACTCTGCTCAGAAATCATCCAAGTTTTCTGGTGGAAAATTAACTTGTTACTCAAAGGCTTGGATGATTTTTCTAAATTTTGGAATCACTGCAGATGAATACTGTGAGCCGTGATTAAAACAGTGCGTCTTATAAGAAAATTATGGCATTCATGTAATAGCTATATCCTTGACAAGTTATGAATAACAGATTAATAATAGTTGAACGTAGATATGCCCATTGGACATTATCTAATTTTTGAGGACAGAATTGTGGAAAAACACAGGAAAACCAGGCCAATATCTAAGCAGTTTTGTTTTCCAAATCTGCAATGATATATACAGAAACAATCTTTTACACGTTATATAGATGCCATTTGCGAACATAACAATAGTACTTAGCTTTACGCAGCACTCCATGGGCAAAATTGATCCTAGCACCAATTCTAGCGCAGTCGGCGAATTGTATTATGTGGGATCTTGGCCCCATATATGCAGTTTAGGTATTTTTCTGCGTTTTTCTATGTACTCTATACTCTGTGGTCCCCTAATTGATGTGACTTCTGTTTGTTTGGTTTTTTTGTAGTGACACAAAGCTGGGAGGTTTCTGTCCCCTCCCGGTATGCTGGGAAAGAGAAAACCAACCACAAGATAAAAACAAAATTACCATCATTGTAAAAACACACATGAGCAGCTTATGACTCTAGAGATTGCTAGTTGCCAAGCTCTTTTAGTATTATATTTTTATTGTTGGTTGAGGGTTAATTTGACCTAAATAGGCACATGCCTATTTATTATTTAAATTTATTTATTATTTAAATTTTATTTATTATTTAAATTATTATTTAAATAGGCACATGCCTATACTTCAGTCTCTGAAGTATACTTTGTTTCTAGGTAATTTGTCAATATGAGCTTGGATTGGCCCTTGTTTTGCTCAGTCACATATAGTTTAAACGTTTCGGGGAATACGTCTATGTGCTTTGTATTGTGGATTTGTGAAAAAAGCAGGTGCAAAAATGGGCTGATGTGCTAGCACAAACATGCTTTTAGCTTGGCTAGTGCCTGAGAAATGTTCAGTTAAGCTCTGTGGAAGAACTGTACACATCTTCAGAGGTAGCAAATGTGATTTCCCTTCTGTGCAAAATCTGCAATTTATTTATTGGATTGTGGAAGACATACAAGCTGCCAGACACCAGGTCAAAGAAGAGTGGCATTAACAGTCTATAGTGAAGCTTCTTTATCCTTTTGTCTCTCTTTTAAGAGTTATCTTATTTATGCCCAGTCATGTGTGGAGAAGCTTCGTGGCTCATATGCACCTAAAACTCTTTTGAGGTGGCAGTTGTGATAGTCTGTGATTTGTAACTTCTACCAGGATGGAGAATTTCAGTATTCTTTTAAGCAATAAATGGTCCAAACTACAAATGACTGAGTAGAATAGGAAAAACTCTACTAAGGAGAAATGTCACAGATGGAAGGAAGTTGTTTAAAGGAAATGAGAATGAGAAGAAAATGAGTATTGACTCAAGAGGGGAGCCATTCTCTGAGCTCCCTGTTCCATCTTACCTCAGTTTATTGGTTTAGTTCTGCTAGGAGTTGAGGACAGTCTTTGTGCTTTGCCTGTAATAGACATTTGACACCAAATTTTCTGGCAATTGTGCTGGGCTAAGATGCAACATTCAGTTGCAGCCGCATCCTCGTAGAGGCAGGCAAGTAGCTTTGAACAAAATAGCTCTTAGCAATCCCTGCCTGCGGTGGAAACAATATAGCCTCTGATACTTTTGTAAAAGATGTGAATCTTTTCCACTCCTTGAGCAGATTTATAGCGTTGTTTTCTCCTTACTCTACTTTCTCACAGAAGTATCTTGGTGACAGTGCTTGTGCTCATGGGTATAACAGAGGCTGCTATCGTGACATCCCTTATCGCAAACCCCATTCCCAACTCTAACAAGATGGCTGCTTATGTTTTCACTCTGCTGTGGCAGAAAAGCTTGTGTAGTCACTTAGAAGATGGGACTTCTGAAGAGGATTTAAGTCCAAGTTTGAGCACAACAAGATGGCTGCTCAAGTCTCTTCCTTGCTGTTTTTCTTGGCTGTGTGCCTTTGACGTGATTTGCTTCAGTTGTAAATAATTTTCTAATTTTTACCATGATTGTTGCTGACACTCTGCTCACATCTTGCCTCAGTTTCCTGGTACCTTGGTTTTTCTCTTTGGTTTTCCTTGGCACTTTGCCCTAACCACCAGGCCTGTTTCTCTATCTAACATCTGCCATTTATGGAATGAGCTGGGAAAGGAGACTCCTTATTTCCTCCCTTTCCATGCTGTATGCTTGTGTCAGGACCAGTTCCTAGGTTGGCCCCAGTGCATGAGTGAATACTCTGAGGAAATAATAGCTTTCTGATGCTAAACCCCAAATTGTGTGTTCTTTGTGCTAATGATGAAGACATTTCTCCATTTTAAAGGATAAAACTTATAGATCATCTAAGAGCTGAAAACCTTTGAAGGCTTCCACAAGTGTTTGCTGTCACGCCTGAGTGCTTCACAAGCACAAATAATGTAATCCTTAAAACATCAGTGTGAGGGAGACAAGTTCTGCTATTGTCAATGAACTGGTAGAAAACAAGTTCAAAGGGATTAAATGATTTAGCCATGGTCATACATTATGTCTTTTTCAGAACTGACAGAGAACTGACTCATGATTCCTAGGTGCTTGAATTCTAGTAAGACTTGCAGACACTGTAGTATCAAATTATCTAATTAGGTTGTAAATACCAGTTCAGGAATTTAACCACAGGGCTGTCTTATGCCGTAGTCCATAGACCACACTGTTGCCAATGAGGTAGTCTCACTGGTCATTCCTGCCTTCTCGCTGTGCCAGCATTAAGCCACATAATGAACTGCAGTGGGGAACAGTTAAAGTTTAACAAAATTTGTGGAGTTTATGGAACTACAGGAGAGCAGAAAAGTATAACAAACACCATTATGCAAGCTGAAAACTTGCAATTCAAGAGAAAACTGTTTGAGATGCATAACAAAGTTTATTATTTCCATGGAAATGTAGCAGACATTACAGGAAAAAAAAGCCGTGACTTGACTTTCCTAGAGGAGTGTAGTATGGAAGAGCAACTGCTCACTAGAGAACAGTCAAGATTATCACTTAAGAAGATAATATGCAGCTGCAGATTCTCATCTCTTTAGAGACACCCTTAGCTTTGAAACACAGAGAACTGTGGAATTCAAATTAGTTATTAATAAAACTTAATAAATTAGTGGGGAAGGAGTGTTTTTTTTATTCTGCCTTCATTAGAGAATCCATTGTTGAAAATTAAATCAGTGATTTAAATCCTTCTACAGATGAACAGTCTGGTTTTAAATCCAGGACAACAGATTGCAGCCAACACTTTGTAGAATTGGACATGCTTATATTAAATCGTTAGTCATATAAATAACACATCCAGAATTAAGTACTTAACCCATAGCACTTTGTGTTTTCTGTCTTCCTGGTGACATTGCTAGTCTGTAATATCATCAGCTATTCATCAAGGGCCAGTCCTTTTTCCAAACTTCGCTCCGCTGACTGTGGAGTTATAAAAGCATATGCAGACACACACCGCCCCCCCGTCAGGTTGGCAAGAATCCAGGGTAAAAGCAGGATGGAGGGTCCTGCACTAACATCCTTGCTTTTTCCTTCCTGGCCTTCCTAGTTCAAGGGAAGGAAGAAGAAAGGCTTGAATCTGTATTTGTTCCTGTTAGTACAGGTAAGGGCAGACCCAGGGCATCTCAGCCTGCATGTTTGCTGGGGCCAGCCATGGTGTCAGAGAACAGTAACCCACTCTGTGGTGCTCCTTGCTTCACACGCTGAGCAGAAACTTGGCACAGTGAAGAGCCTGACCTGTGAATCCGGTGGTAGTAACTGCGTAGCTTTTCATTTTTGTACTGTTTGGGTTGATACTGAAAGTCAGCAATGTGGAATCAAGGGTGTTTTGTCTTTTTCATTCCTTTTCTTAGCCTGTATAATTTTATTACAGTTGGAAAAAAGTTAATTTTTGAGTAATTCCTGTTTTCTTTGCATCTTCTGTGTGTACCAGTAGAAATAAGCAGTGCTTGTGCTTTCAAATGGGAAGAAAAAATAAATACACGCAAATTGCAAATTACAGCATCCTCAGTTTCCCCTATACCCTTTGATGTTTTGCCAATGATTTTCCTAAGAAACAGGCAAGCTGATGTCACATGTCAGCAGCCTCTGTGAGCAAATGGGGAGAAATCTTGATCTTCTGTTCAGGGCCTGGATAGAAGAGGTCTAGGTGGGGTTTGCAAAGTTTTCTGTGGATTGGTGTCCTTCACAAAAACTAAGACAAGTGAAGACATTGGCATTGTGCTTGCATTAACCATAAGATAGTTTTCTTGCTTCCCAGTGACTGCTGAGAGAACTGCTGTGGTGTCTGGCTTTGTGTCAGCCTCCTTGCGTCCCCTTTGTGTTTCCTAACCTTGTATACAGTGGAAATGAAGCCCCTCTCTGAAGAGTTAGTCCATCTCTGGTTAGAAGAGGGACACAAGACCTGTTTCTTCCCTTTTTTTCTTAAATTGAAATTAATTTTCTTTTTTTTTTTTATCCTTTTAGCTTCTTTTGTCAGAATAGAAAGAAGAACATTCGATTGGATTTTTTGCTGTTGCCATTACTTTCTTTTTAGCTTACTGTTCATAGCTGTAGCCTTTTGAATCTCTCCGTATACATATGTACTTCTTGCTGTTAATTTCATTTCTTCAATGGACCAACAGTTCTTTGTCTTACATGAAATGAGGCTACTGCATGTGCTTAGACTGTTCAAAGGGAACACGGATCCCTGGTTAGTATTAGATGTTGCAATGTTTTTGTCATTCTTTTTCAGTATGGCGTACCAATGTAGATTCTTCTTTAGCACAAGCGATTTGCCACAGCAACTACAAGAGTGTTTCCTGAGATGCTGCAAATAATTCAGTAGTCCCACTATTCCTTACCTTTTCAGTGGCACACTTGAAAGTATGCCACACAATTGCCTAAATTACTTTTGCTGTTGCTTGGCTGGCTTTTTGGGAAGAGAATAGATTTTGGAAGGTGTCTTTGCAACCCTTCTTTTTATGGTCAAACTAAAATAATTTTATTTACAGCCATGTTACTGTTCAGCCCTCTTTCAGAGATGTTCACAGAGAGGAGAGCACCAGCCAGCCAGGGTTCTGGACTGCCCTGATGTCCCAGTCAAGCATTTGTTCTGCATGTTTTAGCTGTGAATTTAGGTTTTGACCTGAGACGTACAGTATCTCACACTGTGACTGCAAAGTTGTTTAAACAGTATCTCCAGGATACCTTGTACTCTGCTCCAGCTCGATTTGTTTGCACCTAATTTCTCTGATTTTAGATTACAGCCTTCTTTGTTCAGGGAATGTCATCTTGTTCTCTACACACTTGGAGCCTGACTGTTAACCCACAGACTAGACCTGCTAGATCTTTTAACACTTTCAGTAAATTGTAACCAGAAGAAGTTCAGCAGAAGCTGTGTTTTCCCTTCTCCTACATTATATTAATCAGGGTTTTTTAAATGCTAGTAGTGTCATCATCTGTGCTTCTTGGCGCTGCTTTCAGCTTGTCTCTTGTAGCGCTGAAATTAGTATTGCTTTCAAAGATAGGCACAGAGTTCCCCTTATGTCATTTTTTATGACAGTGATCTATGTACAAAAATGTAAAGAAGATTTAATTTCTACTGAAATTCAGGGGCATTTTGGCACCGATCCACAACAGAAGCATTGAAAAATTCAAGTCTACAAGCATAAACCAAGCACACTGATTAATAACTTAACTCCCTTGGCTACTTCCTCATCCTCTTCTTCTTCTTGATTTTGCCCAGAGTTCATGATCTAGTCATTTGCTTTTATTTGCATTTGCATTTTCAGAGGAAGCATATTTACCTTGACTGAACTGTAATGTTTAACCGTGCAAGCTTTGTCACTTTATGGGGTTTTGTTTCTTTTTTTTGTGGTATGAGTATGTACACATACTCCTGCTTCTCCTAAGATATTTTTCAACACCCTCTGTATCAATTCCATTAACTTTAATTTCCTAAACTTCTGCTTCAGGCTGTTAATAACTAACTTTCTATTTTTTTAATCACTTTTCTTGAAGCTGTGTGCCCTGGTCATATCCTTGGTTTTGTCCCCTTGTGAGGATTTGGAACTTAATTACTGTATGTTATGGTCACTGCCAGCAGCTTAGTCAATTGCTTCCTGAAACAATTCAGTGCCAAGTCAAGTATCAACTCATAAATTCTTGTGCATATGTGTAGTAGCAAGACACATTTTTTCCACGTTTTATCCTCCTGTGATGTTGTTTACACAATATTTCTGTTGTTGAGATTGCACATCATCATTGTACAACTGGGCTGTGTTGCCTTCCATTATTACCAGCTGAAATCCTCAGCTTCATTTCATCCCTCTCAAACCAGGAAAAAGACTTTATGCTGGCCCTAGTTAGGTAGCCAGTTTCCCATTTGTACTGTTCCCTCCTGAGCTTTTATGGCATATTGTGAATGAAACTGGAAGATACTGATCTCTAACTAATTTGGGTGGGTCCAGGAGAATGGTTCTTACCTCTGAAATCTTTAGCAGAGCAACTCCAAAGCTGCTTTAATTTACCTTAGGGATATAGATTGATCCCTGAAATGGTGTTTATGTGGAATCAGAGTTTCAGCTCCACCCTCTTTCTCAGCACTGACAGAAGTATGACAAAAAGCAATATGCTCAAAATTTCCAGATTAACATGTTTTAGTCTGGTTAAGATGTGGTGATGCAATATTCACCTAACTATTAGTCTTTTGAGCCATATGAATTGAAATAAGAGTTGGGAAGATAGGAGAGCAATAACATCTCTCTCATCCTTAGCTGCCTTCTTGTCCTGTAATATTACTAGACTAAGCAGACTCTTCTGGAGCTTGTAATTGCTAGTTGCACAGCTGACAACAAATAGCTGTATAACCTAGTTGTGATCAAGGAACAAAGATTTCCAGAAGATTAATTCACACATGATGCAGCATGCATTGAAGAAAGAAGCTTTTGGAGTAATTAGCTCCTTAGTAAAGAGTAAGAGTGTAGACTGTGGAAATAGTACAATAAGCACTTGCAACAGCAGCATAGATTCAAACAAGCCTAGTGACAATGGTGTCACAGTCTGATGTTCTAGTAATTTAGCATGCAGATCTGAAGAGGAACAATTTAAAATGACGGTCTGCTATTGTGTGTAGAGCACAAACAGGAGCCTGTTGAACAGAAGGATTCCCCACGTCACAGCCTCTGGCAAAATGGGCTATGTTTGCCAACTAGGCTGAGGCAGGACCTACACCCAGGCTGGGCAGGTGTTTCTTGTTGCCTCCTGCTGCCTCAGCTGCTGCTGGTTTTATCAGGCCTAAGTCCCCTGTAGGGCCTGGATGTCAGGAGGAGTTTTGCTGTTGGCGCACGTCCCCTTGACTCCAGTGAGGCGTGGGCCTCCAGTGTCCCCTTGACTCCAGTGGAAGCACTGCACATTGAACAGTGTTTCACAGGAATCCCAGTAACAAATGAGAGTTCCAGTAGTTTAGCAATAAATATTTATTAAAAAAGCAGTTATAGTACATGGACTCCTTTTTATGGTAGCAAGTCATTCCAGATTGTGCAGGTTTATAGCAAATTTGTAACATGAAGATGGTATAAGAGTGCAGAAACATTTGAGCAGGGAGTCCTTCTTCTTCCCTTACCATTAATCAGATATGTCATAACAAAAGATGAGCTGTGATTTATTTCAGAATGTATTTTCTTATAAAGCATGAGCCTGTCTCATGTTTGGTCTGGCACTTGGGTGACAGATGCACACCAGCATGTCACAGTAAGGGACAGACCTAGTAGCGACTTTCCTGACATTGCAAGAGTCGGGTAAACTTAGGTGAAAGTAAACTTAGGTGAAACTTGGTCATTCACATAGGTGAATGACAGAGAGAGTATGAGAAAGAGGCGTCATTCCGGTGGTCGTGGGCAATTTGTGCCTAGGCTCCTGAACAGAGACTTGTGGGGAGTGTGAAAGTGCAAGAGGCAAGGGACACAGGTTGCAACAAGACAGATTCTGATTAGGTACAAGGAGAGAAAATTCTTCACTACGAGGGAGGTCAAACACAGAACAGGTTATCCGGAGAGATTGTGGGATCTCCATCCTTGGAGATGATAGGCAAAATTTAGTCAGACAAGGCCCTGGGCATCCTGATCTGACTCTGAATTAGTAGCTAACTTTGAAGTTGGTGCTGCTGTGAATGGGGGAAGGAGGCAGTTGAACTTCAGAGGTGACTTCCGACCTAAATTATCCCATCATTATATGTTTTTATGTCTGAGCTGGAAATAAAGAAAGGTCAGCAACAGAGTTTAAAAGATCATTTTTGTTCTCAGTGAGCTTAGGACCCTGCAGATTTCCAGAGAGCAGCCAGTGCCCCAGACGAGAAAAATGTACGTGTTTTTGTAACTCTGTTTTTAATTGAGAGAAACTGGCTTCAAGAACTGATAAATGTGCTGGGTCATGTAAAGTGACCTGATTCTTGCCAGAATCTGTCATCCCAGGGACTCTGATTCTGTGCAAAAATCTACCTTCCCAGGCTTTTTATTTTTGTATTGACATAAGGGCTATATCTGTGGTAGAGAAAGGAACGGATTTAAGTGTAGGGTTTTCATTTGTTTATTGATTTAATAGCTAGAATCTTAGGTCCTTACTCAGTTTTGAGAAAGTCTTGATTTGAGACAGGCCCCTTCTTAATGGCCGCGTCAGCTTTTCCTAAGCAAGCACATGATGACTGGGATCAGTAGTCTTTTGGTTGAGTGGGGACTGGATGAAAATTGAGAAAAATATCAGAATTTGCTCCATACAGAATAATACTTCTGCAGGGTTCTCTCTGCTACCTGGACTAATTTCTTCATCTTTCCTGTGAAGGAGAGTCTCTCCAGCTGTTCACAGAACAAATCAACTTTATCAGTGCTTTATTATCATTTGCCTTCATGAGGTTTCAGTTTATCTGATTTTAAGGAAGTCACTGCTACAATTCTTTGATTTACAGCTGGAATGTCAAAAGGCTCCAATTTATTTTTTTATCCGTGAAAAAAAATGTATTTTTTGAGTGCTAAGGAGTTTCTCACAGCTTTCTGATTATTTTGTAAAAATATACTTTCTGTCATGCTGAGCCAGCCACCATCACTGACAGCATAGCTGACTCATATTGGTTGTATAGAACCATCATAACTACCAAGTATCAAAACATTAGCTAACAAGTTGAGCAGAGCCTCTCCTGTCATTCTGACATGTGCATCTTGTTTCTGCTCCAAATGAAAACCACACAATGGTAAGCTGCCAATACACTGCAGCTGATTATTTAAAAAAAAAACCAACTCCACATGGTTGTGTTCATATTGGAGACTGGCACCCCTTGCGAGTATGCACTTTTTATATAGCTGTCTCAAATCAACGTAAAACTGAAGGTTACCAAAATACAGAGTGTTAATCTAATAAGCCTCTCTGGCTATTGCTACTTGTAAGGTACAGATACATAAGTATGAAGTTGTCAATGTACATGGGCATGATATTATATTCACAGTTTCAAGATTTGTAAAAGGACTGGGCTCTTTTCTCTGTGCACATCTGATTCCCATAAACATTAACAGGAGTTACAGGCCACGTTGTTCATGGACTATACTCTCTAGAGTTCAAATTTTGTAATGTTTGTAGACTTTTTGCCGTCTTTTTTTTTTTTAACTGTTATCTGATGTTTTCATCTAATGTCATACTGCAAGTAAAAAAAGAGAAAACAAAAGGCAGAACAGCTCCAGAGAACCACATGAACACACAGGATAAACCACAATTTGAAAGCAACACTTTGCTACAAACACTCAGGCCTTACTGCTTCCTTGCTAATATTTCCCCTTCTGAATCGCTTTTTTGTTTATTTAACCAGCTCCCATCTGAGCTATATTTTTCCTGCTCTGCAGAAGAATTAATTTGATTTGACTTCCATTTATTTAAGTGCATGTTGACGTCTGTTTATTTATTTAAACATGCATGGACTTATCAGAGTTAGCAAAAGATGTGAGGCCTGTTGGCCTGTTGTTAGGAAATATTATGGTATTAATTATTATTTTCCATGACGTTGCCTACCTAATTTCAGTTTGTAAATCCTTAATGACAGAACCTTTTTTGTGAATAGCTATTCTGAATATCACCTTGATGCAGAACATGGGAACATAATGAATGTGCTGCTGGATCAGGCCAGCGGTCCATCCAGCCTGCTGTCCCTAGCGGTGCCAGTGAGGGATGCTGTATAGGGAGAGCACAGGAGCCTGACCACTGTTTGTTCCATTCCCCACTCATCTACTGTCTGAGGATTAGGAGTGGTAGAGGCAGCATCTTCACCTGTTCTGTTTAGTGTCTGTTTTTGGACTTGTCCATAGTTTGTCTAATCCATTTATGAACCCGCTGATACTATTTTGGCACCACAGTGTTTATAACAGCAAGTTTACGACCTACTGTGTAAAAAATAGATTACTGATCTACTATAATTATTGCCACCTCTAAGGAAGTAACACAGTAGCATCTTAAACACAGACCAGAAGTCCATTCTACGTTGTGCTTTAGCAACCCAGTACAAAATGATGATTCTTGTTCCAAGGAGCCTACTGCTTTAAAACATCCTTGAGCAGAACCTCAAAGTTACAGCAACCTTTGGACCAGAAGTGCTGAGTGCCTGTTTCAGTACCTTTATTAATCATAGAATCATAGAATTGTTTGGGTTGGAAGGGACCTCAAAGATCATCTAGTTCCAAGCCCCCTGCCATGGACAGGGACACCCCCCACTTGACCAGGTTGCCCAAAGCCCCATCCAACCTGGCCTTGAACACTTCCAGGGAGGGGGCATCCAAAACCTCTCTGCACAACCTGTTCTAGTGCCTCACCACCCTCACAGTAAAGAATTTCTTCCTAATATCTAATCTAAATCTACGCTGTTTCAGTTTAATGTTGATTACTACGCCTGAACCATGTCTAGGAACATTAGCCTTAGGTACATCCCTTTTTTGTCTTTGTGTTATATTTTCTTTTTTTTAGTAGACCATCCTGAACTCTGTTGAGCTAGTGAAAGGGAAGGAGACCTGGAGGGGATGCAGAGACCTAAAGATACTCTTAAAATGTGTAGCTAATACTTGACTTACTCCCCCCATGTCCCCTGGAGATGTGGGAAGAGGTGCTGGCCAGTAGGTACATTCCTTGGAAAGCAGTTCCAGCTGCAGGGCGTTTCACACTGTGGTCCCCCTTTCATGCAGCAAAGTGTATTTGGAGCATGTCTTCCCATCAGGCTGCTTATGCTGCTGCACAGACTAATTCTAGACCTCTTAATGTGTTTTATAGTATTACGCAGAGATTTTGGTGTCATTTTTCTAGCTGATATATAGCCTTATCATATGGAAGTCTCTGCCCTGATGAGCCTGCTGCCTAAGACAGGACAACAGCCTGTTTCTGGATAAGCAGGGGTCATTGCTGGTACGATCTGAAGCTCTTGCTCATTTTCCTCGTACTAAGGCTCAGCATTTTCCTTTCAAATCTTCAGAAGAAAACCCCTGCTGTCAGAATGCAAACGTCAGATTACAGACTTCACCTCCAAAGGAGCCTAACACGCTGCTGAATGCCACGGCAGCTTTAGCCAAGACTCGCCTGTTGACACAGTCAAACTCACAGTCTCTTTATATTTGTCGATCGCTCTAAGCACTATTGTTCCAGCCACCAAAGGACAAGCTTGCTTTGACATTTCCAACCAACCGAGTCGCGGTGCCATGCACCGCTGTTCTCTCCGCACCGAGGACATTGCCATCCCGCCCGCAGTCGCCCCAAACTGATCCTTTCCCCTTTCCTTCTTAACGTCAGGGTTTTGGTGAGGCTCGGGGGGGGGGCTCCGTGTGCCCCCTCTAGTGGATAGCTGGTGCAAACGCCAGGCTCGTCTGGGAAAGCGCAGTGCTTCGGTTTTTATCTTGGGTGGTGGTAGTTCTGTGTCTCCTAAAGTGAGCGTCGGAGACTGAAATCTCGTTATATGATCCTGTGGTTTTGTTCCTTTAAAAGCCAAAGGCAAATCAAATGACTAACAAAGTTTTTTTTATAGATGATAAAATACATGCTACCAAGTAAATCCATGGGAAATAGCGAGACAGCTTAGTTCTAACAGGGAGCATTTGTATGTCTTGAAGTTTTATAGCCGTGGGCAAGTACGTTTGTATTAATGTTCTCATGTGCAAATGAATTATTAATTTTTTTAAGAAAAAGATTTCATGTTTTTAGCACAGCAGATGCCTTTGATCAGCACGAACAGAATTATTTGTAAGATAATTTGGAATTTAATTTGATTTACAATATGTTAATTTAAAATTTTATATTGACTTTTGAATTAACAATCATCAAGAGGAGTACCCAAATTTCTCATTGGAGATTAAATAAGGGGAGAGCAATTGCTTGAGGAACTGGTCTTCTGAAGTGATGAGATGCCTTAGTGAACTTCTGCTGCGTAAGGGGCAATAAGTATTTCACAGAAGCTGTTACTGGGCAGAAAAGAAACACAAAATAGGAAGACACACTATCTGTTTTAAAAACTAGTTTTGCTGAAGGTGGAAACAATGTTAGATAACAGGGTGACATTTTACCTTCTTAGACACACGACTGAGCAAAACTTTGATCATGATTTTACAACAGGAATTAAATCTAACAGTTTGTATTTTTTTTAGCTGTTTTATCTATGTGGAATGTGCAAAAGTTGTTGGCAGATAAACTTCAAAGCAGCTGTGCTTAGGATGTTGAAGTTCTGCAATGTTATCAGACCCAGCCACAGAGATTACATTTTAGCATTAGTACTGGAAAAACTCATGTTTGAAATGCATATAACCTCTCAGTAGATAGTGCTGTCCCTCTCTCCCTTTCCTTCCTTCCTTCCTTCCTTCCTTCCTTCCTTCCTTCCTTCCTTCCTCCCTCCCTCCCTCCCTCTTTCAAAATGAGGGAGTTGATAAATCATCATTAGCATCATTGGCATAGTTATTCACACCTTTGTTGTAGATATTTGGTAGCTAGCTATACATCACTTGTCTGCAGCTGGCCTTTTTTTTTTTGGGATACTTGATGTTTATAATAGGAATCCACTTATATATACATGCACAGCCATAGGCATGCAGATATGTATATTCACGCATGCACACACACACACATGCTGAGGCTTTGTTAATTGACATTAACTGCTGGTGGTTTTTTATTACAAAATGTATTTCTCTATTGGTCTATTTGCACTGCTTTGTTTTAGCTTCATCTAATGCACTGGAACTCCACACTGTACAGCAGCATTGATGAGGCAGTAGGGAAGAAGCACGGCATAGCTATTATTGCTTTGTTTGTGCAGGTAAGTTTCCTCTGTTGCACTGGTTACCATGCACTATCATTTGTCTGAGTTCCTTTCCTTTATCTTTCATTTTTAATGTTTTCATAAAATAAAACAACGTATGACTGCTAGTACTCTATTCAAAAGATGATACTTCTCATTCATGTCTTCTGTGTATGTTCTAAATAAGTAATTCTTGTTTACACAGGGTATTGGAAGTGTGTTAGTTAAAGAAGGATAATACATAGCCAGTCATCTCTCTCTGACTCTGGTTATAAGCAGACATCCAGTCTCCTTTCCTCTGAGGGCAGAATGTCAGGAGATGGAGGTGCTTCGCTACCTCTGTAGTGTGTTCTTCTCCATTCCTGGCCAAGCCTGCTGTTTGGGGATTGAGGAAATATACAGAAGACAGGAGGAAAGAGGAAAAAAAGGCCTACTAACCCGTTGGCACAGCCCAAAACTGGCAGTAGGATTGTGTTCTTCTGAACGCAGTGACAAGTGTGTTTCTCCACACAGGACAAATGTGAAGTTGGGTCACGTTACTTCTTCAGAGACAGCAGACTGAGAGCGTAGCAAGCCTTGCCACAGACCCTCAGAAAAGCCTGTGATGAGGAGATTTAAAGCTTCCTGGGGAGAAGGTGTAATGCAAGCTGGGAAGTTAGCCCCATAATATAATTGCTGTTGAAGGTTTTTCAAGGGCTGCACCTTATAAAGATTTTCAGTTTTTGTCCTCAAACACCACATTCTCATCCTCCTCATGAGAAATGGTAAACTGTTTTATTTAAATGGATTTGGAGGAAGAGGTTTAGAGTTTGTGCTTAGATCGAATGGATTTTCTTTCACAGTGATATTATTAATTTGTCATATTTCATAACGAGTTTATGAGTGCCTTTGAGCTTTACCTCTGTTTGAATTTAAAGGTACATTGGTTACAGCTCCAACACTCAGGTCTGCTAAAAATGGAAGTTAGAAAGTCTTCAGTTTTGTATCCTAGAGGGCTGTGTGATAATTGCTTATGTAAGTCACCTTCTAATTCCAGCAGAGGTAACCTTTGAGTTAGAAAGTTTCATATAAGTTCTTAAATTTAAATCTGAAACTTCAGTGGTACATTTTCCATTTCTGGTGTCTCACCTTCAACAGAGTTCTTAGGCATTCCAAAGGGCTTTTTCGTTAGCCAAGAAAGCCATCATATAATTACAGCTGACCAAGGAAAAATAGTATTTATGCTGTTTATTAAAGGAACAGGGAAAGGAAATTTGGTGATCGTTTTTTCCTGTTAAAGGCATGGAAATATAATAGTTTTGCACCACAGTTCTCAAATACATAATTTTAAGGTCAGTGAAAATATTTGCCCTGATTTAAGTGACAGCCCTTGGTGATTATTAATTTAGAAACAGCGTCTTTGAAGTGATTTCAGTATCTTTCACACTTGGAAGGTTTTAAATTGAAATCCCATTCTGAAACAAAAGAAAATCGTCTTAAATTCCTAGAAATAACAAAGTACCTTTTGTTGACATTCAGTTGTTTCCTTCCAATGACTGCTGTGCCATTCTATTCCAAAATAAAAGCAAACAAATTTTTCAGGGTCCAGCTCTCCCGTCCTCACTCATGCCCAGTTCATCCCTCACCTCATATGTGCACATGTTGGCAAAGAAATCAAGTGGAAGGCCATTCTGAGTCTCCCTATTTTGCCAGTGTTGTTCTGAAGGTCACAGCTAGGGTCCTAGGATGGGTGATTTTTAGATTAGAAGCAGCTGAAATCAGTTTACGGGGTCAAAAATGGTCATAGAAAATAAGAATATCTTATTTCAAGAATGGGATTCTTTTGAAAGCCCAATCCTCTGTGCCTTAAAAGACGTTCAGTAAAGGCAGTGCTGCAGGTTGCCGGGAGCCTGACTTTTGCCAGCAGGATCCCAGAGATGCCGTGAGGGTGGGGATCTGCACTTTGCAGGCAGGAAAACACTCCCCCAAGCTTCAGAGATACTTTGGGCTAGATTTGCAACACTGTGGGAACAAATTCAAAAAGTGTCTGTCGTACTTGTTAGCTCTGTTCCTTTCTGTGTACTTTTCTGGCAAAAACTGGTAAGAACAAACTGTATCCATGGTAGGTACACGCCATAATGCTGCATGATTTTGACTCCACATGCGGTATATACTGCAAAAACAGGGTTAGTCAAAACTTACCAGACTTAACTGTGACTCTTTCTCTTGTTCTGTCTCTGCTTTAAAGTTATTTACACCTCATTTACTTTTCAATAGTGACTTTATAGTGATTTAATTGTTTGGAGTTGCCACGTATCAGTGTATTTGGTTAATACAAGGTTGTGTAGCTTAACTAAAAACAACTACAGAACTTAGTGTTCTGGTTGACTGCTGTCTTGGCTCGCAGTTTCAGAAATAGTAAAATACTGAAACTCGTCTTTGCTTGCTGTATTTCAGATAGGAAAAGAGCATGTAGGCCTAAAGGCTGTAACTGAAATTCTCCAGGACATCCAGTACAAGGTAAGGCATTGGCTGAAAAAATGCTTCCTTCACTGGCCAGAAAGAGAGTGAGCGAGCGAAGGGTCTATATGAAATACTGAGGCCAAGAGAAGAGTTTCAGATGCATCTGTAGTAAAAGCACATGTGAAAACTGTAGTTTGGTGGCCTGCATCATAAGCTCAGCATTTTACAGTTTTTACTTTCAGATAATATACAGTCTTTGTAGTTACTTCCTTTTCTGATGGCCAGAAGGTTTCATCTTCTATACCAGTACCTGATTGCAAATACTACCTTTTCAGTGATTATCACAGAGTCAGTGTGAATGCAAACACTGCAACATACTTACTGAACACCAGAAGCAGCAGCATCTGCAAACTTACCTGGTTTTAATTTGTAGATCTGGTTTTAATTTGTAGAGGAAAAGAATAGGTGAACTGAGCACCCATATTAACTTGCAGTGGGAAATCAGCAAAAACACAATGCCGTCTTGTCAGGTGGATTATGTGGGGGGATCTTGAAGATCACATAATAAGCCTAGCAGGACCAAGGAGATATGAGTGCCCTCCAGAATGTTGATGCTATCTTAAGTGACCTTGGGCAAGTTACTTCCATCTCTTTGCTTCACGGTCTCTGTCTGTAACGTAGAAATAATCATACTTACCTTTCATTTTAAAGGATTTTGAGATGTATTAATGAGACGTTCTGTATTGGTCTGGAGAGATTAGTCATTCACTTCGGTGGATGCTGAAGTGTAGAAAGATTAGAAGCTGTTATTAGAAGGAACTGAAAATCTTTTAGTTAAATAGTATACGGTAAACTTCGGTCATGATGTTTAATATTACAAACTCATTGTTTATGAAGGTGTCAGAGAATACAATAGTGTATGAAACTCTGTAGTTTCATTACTGAAAGGGCAGCCAAGTAGAGGAAGGTCATGAAAGGCCTTGTGATCGTGAACATGTTATACTAATGACTTTCAGAGGGTCAGCATCAAACATACTTTTGGCATACATAAAAGTGTCTGGCATTAAATATGTGGAACCAGCTTTATTTTTTTAAGTATTATCCATGTCCGTCAAGGAAAAGTTCACTTTGGCCCTTGTTTTTTAAACTCATTGTGTAAGGAACCCCTGAATTTCATGTAGAGAATTTCAAGGCTGGGTCCTGGAAGGAGCCCAGGTACTAAAGGCAGAAAGTTAACAAATTGTTGAGATAACCTTAGAAGTAAAATGTAAAATAGAATAAAAAAATGTGTTTGTGTAGCTGCAAGGACAAATGCAATAATGATTAAATGGGGGCTATTAATGAGGTGGCTTTGCACAGGAATTCAAGGCTTAATGTTATAAGAACACAGAGTGTATTTCACCTCTCCATTCATCATCATTTTAATAAGAAACTAGAGATTGATTTGTATTCATTTTTTCAGGGAAAGTCCAAAACAATACCCTGTTTTAATCCCAACTCTTTATTGCCAGGTAGGTGCCTTTGCTTACTTTTGTGTGGGTGGATTACTAGCTAATTGCAGAGGCTGAGACAATCTTAATCTAAAGCATAGCCTAATTGCAAGCCTGAGATGGTGTCCCGTAAGGTGGTAATGCATTTTGCTCCTAGTGGTGCTAACAGGCATAGGGGTGAAGTCCCTTTGGAAGTTATGATAAAACTGCACCTTCATCGTGTGAGGGGGATGTGCTACTGTGGTCTATGCACTGCTGGCAACACTGGCTAGCTTTCCTGATGATTTGTCATCCCACCTAGAGGGGGAGCTGTGTGTACTTCGGCATAAAATATTAAGCTTAAGGTTACCCACTTACCAAGGTAGCTTTTTGGCAGCATCAAAAGACAATGCCATAATGCAGTAACAGTTGTATAGCATACAAGGAGTAGTGACAATGGGAGGCAAATTCAAATTCATATAGCTAAAAGTTAAAGAGTAACAGTAAGAAACAACCCCACTGCTACCTGGTCTTGAAAAAAAAAGTTTAAAAAAAATACATTTCTACAAGACAAATGTTTCTGTAAGAAATCCTTATGAGCTAAATTCCGTGTAATAGTAGCAAGAGTCTTAATTTTCCAAAGTAATCCAGGTCTACCTTAAACTATAGTAATTATATCAAAATAATATTGTTTAGGTTGCAAAGTCAAGTGCTCAGCAATTAGGAATTGCAGGAATTAAGACTGCCTGTGCCCCTTCATGCATATGTGTTATAAAACATATTTTAGCTGTGTGACCATAAGTTATTTTTTACAGGACCCCTGCCTCACAGTTCCTGTTTGATGCTGATCAAGTCATATAAACCAAAATTTTCATAAGTCATCTCTAACTATGTGTTCCTCATTTTCTAGGTGCCCGACTTGAGATCATGGGGTCTGATTTGCAGAAGTGCTGAGTGCTTACACCTCCAACTGAAGTCAATGGGAGCAGTGCTCTGACTGCATTAAGTGCTATATAAAGTTAACTACTCTGAGAAATCAGGTTCTAAGCATCTCATATTGAACACCTCAAATTAATATATGCATTTGACCTTAACTTCTCTGTGCCTCAGTTCCCCAGCTTTAAAGTGTGGGGGTAATCTGTCCTTCCTCACCACACTGGGGTGTTGGAAGTATAAATTAATTCATGTTTGTGAAGCACTCAGACACTGAAGAAATGAGTGCATTAGAAATATGAAAAATGAGAAACTGTGGTCCTTCTAACAAGCAGGATTTGAATAGTATGGGAAAAAGAAGACCAAGGACCACATATTGTACTGAGAAATCCAAATGTTATTAGGTGCTTTTCAAAAGAAAATCGTCCATCTTTGCAAGTAAACAATGAAAGTTTCTCTAGAAAAGACATATGTGATCATGTAACAAGATGGTATCACAATGCATGCACAGGATGGGCTGAATTAATTCTTGCAGTTCTTAACTTTTGAGTGGTTGATAATGCAACTTGTTTTCAGTGGATTTGCTATGTAATTCCCTAACTGAAAATCACACCAACAAACCAAAATCCATTCACTGACAATCACAGACTTCATTAGCAAGTTTTAATTCTACTGATATTCCTCTGAGCTGGTAGTGAAATGACAGTAACAGGTTAGGTCAACCAAGCAGGCTTATTCATTTCCAATCTCCCATTCTGTCCTTGTCAAGCTAGTCAGAGCCTTCCCCTGAGCTCTCCATGGCAAGAGTAACCACCCTTTGTCTCCAGTTCCTCTCTAGGTTTGTTTCTTGTCCCCTCTTTCACAGTCAGGCAGTTTCCTCTCCGTACTTCTTAAGCCATGTCAGGGAGTCATTTGTGACCATGGCCTACAACAGCAAAGGAAAGCCCTGTGTAGTCTCACGATGTGTGGTGTGACTGGAATCTTTGAGGAATTAAAAATTAAAATAATTAAAATCAAACGTGTTGTATGTAGAGTCAAAGCTCTGCTTGGGCAAGCCATTGTATATTTTCTTGAGAGACAATTGTTTATTCTAACAGTTATTTATAAAACTATTAATAAGTTCACAAACTTACTAAAATAAGTTTATTCTTAAATAAACCTTGATTTTTTTTGCTGTAAAATTCAACTCACTTTTCCAAAGCTAGAAGGCACCAATGCATCTCTAAAACTATATCACCAGAATTGTGAACTGAAAAGTTTGGCTTGAGCTGTTTTCACTGAATTTTTCTAAAAACATGAAATAAATTCATCCCTGAGACATATTGTAAATGTAGAAGTCAGTCAGTTAAAATTGGATCATCACAGCCCCTCTGCTGTTAAAATGGGATGCCTCTTGTAGCTTTTGACACTAACAGGAGTTCTTTCCCATCGTATTATTTATTTGCTGTGTTAGTTAAAGGAGCTGTGCACATGTTATTTTTCACATCTATAAAGTGGCATTTTCGTCTTTAAAATACTCATCTGCGGGGGGAAGTTACTGTAGTATAATGACCACAAGCTCATGTACATTCACGTGAGGAATAGTGGACAGTGCTTGGCAGATTATCAATTCCCACCTTAGCTCACTGTATACTAGCTTCATCATATGAGCAAGCCCATGGCTATCATAAGCTGTCATAATTGAAAGGCATAATTATCTTCCTTAATGTCATTAAAATTCCGTATTTCTTTTAATTTCAGATCCTCTTCTGCGTGACTACTGGGTGTATGAGGGCTCTCTAACCATTCCACCCTGCAGTGAAGGTGTCACCTGGATATTATTTCGCTATCCTTTGACTGTGTCCCAAGTACAGGTAACAGCTGTGCTTAAAGTGACCTTGGAATATGGTTATGAGCTAAAGGTTATAGCGTGCAAATATATATATCAGGACATTATATCTGTTCTCCTTGAAGATCCCATTAGATCAGTACATGGCTTTTCAAGTAAAGGTTAAGCCTTTTGAGTCACTGAAAGCAATGCAAAGGTCAGAGATGAAAAACCTTGTTATCATTTATCATCTGCATTTAAAATAATTCTTTATTTAAGTGAAAGAAAAAGAAGTCAATGGGCAAAAGAAATTCAATTCTTTGTAATTGTAAGCTTTCAAATATCACTGCTTTTTGATGTTAAAGGAACAAAAAGGCACAGGGAGACACTATGTCCTGGAGAATGAAAAATGTTAACATAGTATGGGCTAGCTATGTTGCATTGAACTATATTTAACTTATCTTGTTCTCTTTTAATTCTGTTTTATAATAAATGTTGAATGGAAACTACCTATTTAAATTTGATTTCACACGTATGTGTTTTAAAGTGATTTTTCTTTTTAAATTATATCTAACAGTCATGTGAGTCTTTTGATAGAAAACATTTCAAATCTGTCTACAAATAATCCCAGTAAAAACAATGAATACTCTTGATGAATATTCTCCCACAGTCTCTGATTCCCAACTGGAGGAATGTGGGTTTAATTTAAGTGGAACTATCTAGAATCCCTGAAGGTGAATGTGTTAATTTTCATTGCCTGCTCTGAAGCATGTGAAGACAGAAGGAAAAAAAGTTTAAAAGGTGATAAATTCTGGTTTAAATTATTTCAGCTTTAATAATCTAAAATTTTGCTAGCAATCCCAGCACAATATTTTAAAAATTTTAACAATTTGAAATTGGCAGTGTTTCTTTTCATATGAAAACTGAATTCTAGTTCTAATCATAGGATAAAAGCAATAGCTCCCCATCAGCTTATTTATATGGTAGCTGCAACTTAAATGTATCCCATCATGAATCTGGTATTTATTTGCTTGTGAAAGGGTAGGTCTTATGGCTGTTTACTGCTGAGTAAATGGAAACAGAACTCTGTTGGCATTACTAGATTCAGAATAACTTTTAAAGACAGTGCATTTTGTAACTTGGCAGCTAATTGTCCAGATATGATATGAATAAATAAGAGAACTTAATCAGAAGTATAAAGACCATAGCTATTACACTGAGACATTGTATGATATTCGATTTCATGCTAGTTGCAGATTTTGTAGTCTCTATTCCCTTTTAATCCAGTCAGTGCCCAGAGGAGGGCACAGTTCAAGCCATCCACATGTGGTGGGACGTGGCGAGAAGGTGAATGAAAGAGGAATCAAGCAGAGAAATGCAAGTTTAGTTAATATTATTATGTACTCATTTACCACAAGAAAACGAGATATTGGAACGTGGTGTGAAGGGGTAAGTGTACAGAAGAGAATATTGTGCCTGGGGAAAAGAGTGACCCATAGTGCCTGGGGAAAAGAATGTGATTGATAACCATGGCCGCCTTTGGGTGTAGGGTATCAAGTTCGTGTCACTGCATTACTTTGATTGGTGTAAAACCAATCCAACAAGAACATTGCAGTGATGAAGGACACACAAGTCATGGAGGGGCTCTTTCCCTGCCACTGGCACAGTATGCAGGTGAGATGTGGCACTGGAGCAGAGTGAGAGATTGAAGCGGATTTATGCCAGTATCCACATTACTTTGTACTTGTCGTAGATCAGCATCAAGTAGGAAAAAAATCCTTACTGCTAGTTATGAATGCAGCAGCATTAAAGTCAAGGTTGTGCAGAAAAGATTTATTAAGAACATGACGGACTTTTGCCAAGGTGGGATAAAAATTTTACTTTCATCAGATAGCACTTTCAAATGTGAATTGAAAATAAATGTAGGGACAAGTAAGTGAGATACAGTGATTCTGGGATTCTAAAGGCAAAAGGGACTGAGAGTTCTCAAGGATGCTCAAAATGAGATTTTGGGGGGTGCCAGAATATTTTGCTATAGCCTAGACATCCAAGATTTTAACTTCTAATTAACATTTTGGCTGCGATTAAGTATCTGGCCTCTTTTGTGCATGTGGGCATGAGTGCCTGTGAGACTTTCTGTTTAAGGAGAGATTAGAAATGCAAGGGCTTTTGTCTGTGGAAAATAAGAGGAAGTAATATAGCATATACCATTCTGAATCATCCATGGAAGGCTGGTAAAGGCATTTAATTTTATTAAGCCCGCTTGTAGTAGTAAGCATAGGTTTCAGTGCAAATGCATTTCTAATGGATTTAAATACATTATTTTTACATGTGTCATTAACTTGTAGAACTTTCTTCTGTGGGATACTAATGAACACAGCTTATGAAACTTCAAGTGATTTATATAAATACGAGTAGCATCTGTGGTTCTAGATGGTAAGAAACAAATTCAAGGCTTTCTATTTTCATTTTTCAGGCCATAAAATCATCAACTTCTGAGTGTCAATAACAAGTAACAATAAAGAACAACACAGTCTGATATGGAATAGGTTTTATTGCCTTCCTCTGATGAAGCTAGTTAATATATTGGAGACAGGATACTTATTCACATTCTCATTTTCTGTAATTAACATAGCAGTGTTGATTAGCTTAACAAACTGTGGGTCATAAGGGGAAAAATGAATAAAATTGCCATTCTAGTTCATAGTCACATCTATGCATTTTCTCATTTGCTTATTTTGAAACAATGGAGGAGTAACTATTTTGACATAGGCATAATAGGCTGACAATTGCAACGTAGAGAACCTTTTTCTGTTTCTCCTGGAGATACTTACAGATAGTAAAGTTCAACTGATGAGTTGATTTGCTACTGATTTAAGTCAGTGTTAAATGAAAGGAGATTC
Organism: Grus americana; assembly: GCF_028858705.1. Lineage (NCBI taxonomy): Eukaryota > Metazoa > Chordata > Aves > Gruiformes > Gruidae > Grus > Grus americana. Next base: position 40,941,993 of record NC_072853.1, read on the forward strand.
ATCTCCATGTGCACCTCACTTCAGCAGCTGGAATCTGACTGTGTTGGTTATATGAATAGCAAAAGAGCAAGCCAGGTCTGGATAAAGTGTGCAAGTGACTCTTCTCCCCTGGAGAATAAGGGCTTTGCAGATCTGGTTCTTGGAGTTTTATTATTGATCTCAGTGGAAAGGAGCTTATCTGGAAAGTTGCGCCCTGCAGTGCTCTTTTTGCATATTTCTGCCCTCCTTTTGTGGTTTTTATCATCCTCACTTGTCCTATCTTGAAATACATAGCCCAGAAAGAACTGCGTAGACTGCTTTTGTGAGACACCTCACCCAGGTGTGTACACTGCTGAAATGCAATGGGAGAAAATAGAAAACTCCCTCCTATTAGGCCAGTAAAGAGCAGGAAATAATTGAAAAAGACTTGCTCGTGCTTCTCTCCACTATATTTTTAAAAAATTGGACATTTGTGAATAATGTGCTTTGTGGTTCGCTGAAGCCCAGAAGAAGTACATTGTCTAAACCACTTTGAGTACGGATTTTAAACAATGATGCGGCAAGGAGCTGTCATTCTGCTGTACTCATTGTCAGAGTTAACTGGTTTTGTATTGAATGGCGAGGTCTCTAGTGCTTTTGTCTACCTCATTCAAAATCAAGACCTCCTAAAGGACAGAAATAGTAACTAGCATGTGGAGCGGGAGTGGGAATCGTGCAAAATACATGTAGTCTGTGAAATAAAGCACTCTGAGAGGTTCATGGTATTCTGTTCACTGGAAAGTAGGTCTGTGTTCTTGGAAGGTACCATGAAGGCATGTGAAATTTTCAAGCAGAAGGACAATGCTTCTATTCCTCATATAGAAGAAATATTTGTAGAGAAAACATGCAAATTCTTTGTTTTGTGTGTTCTATTCTTCAGCAAATATTTAAGTGAAACAGAAGAAAGCAGTATTCAGGATCTGAATACAGCAAAGTGGTAAAAACATTCTTGCAAAATTCTACAAAATATAAACTAAATGCTTTTACTCAGTAGAAATATGACTGTTAACATTGTGGATTTACCCCTTCACTGGTTAGAATTTGATCCTGAATTTTGGTGTGAACAGGCCTACGTCATCCTAAGTCTTCTGGGCATGAGAAAAAATTTTATAAATGGCTCTACCTGTTGAAAGTGTGTGAATATCCAAGGGTGCTTAGCTGCGTGCTTCTAAAATACCTATTTCCTTGGCAGTTCTACAAGGGTGTACTTCACAGCATTGCCTTGTGAGGGGTTGGGAGGAGGCAGTAAGTGGTTCCATATGAGATGAAGCAGAATGAGTGGGGCACACATATTGCCTTATCACATGGAAATTTAATGGGGAAAGTAGTGTCGGCACAGTTAGTGTCCTTTTCTGACAGAACCACTTCCCCCTCGAAGTAGGGCTGCAATTCTTGACTTCTCTGAAGACTAAAGAGCAGGCACAGGGATCAGGTCAGACCTACTTTTCCTGACTGAAGAAACTGAAAGCTGCTTTGTGAGGAGTAGCTCCCGGAGAAAGATTTCACTGTGAGGATTGGGCAGAGCATTTGTAGTTACAGTAGGAGACAGCTCACAAATGCCAGCTTTGCAGAGAGTCTGCTCTTCCCTTTCCTTCGTCTGTGTTTGTTTGAAGTCTCTCATTCTCAAAAGATCAAACAAAAGCCCCATTCTTGTAAAATGCTCCTTCCTAAACTACAATTATTTCAGACTTTCCGGAGTTAATTCAGATGGTGAAAGAGGGTACCTGTACAAAACCCATTCAGCAATTTACCAGCACTTGACTTCTGAAGACTTTTTCAGTTCCAAGCCTATAGTGGGTTTATTTTCAGTTTGCTTAAAATAAACATAAAAAAAATTAATCTTCCAAAATAAGGATCTGCCTCTAAAAGAACCTTCAAGGAGCTTTACAGTTCATTCTGCTTTTCATCTTTTGTGTCTAAGCTGTTGCCTTATATCTCAGCTGCAAGAAACTGAGTGTTGATTTCTAAGCACACTGTTTTTTGAGGAAAATACAGCAGAGCAGAGCTAGCCTCTAAATCAAGTAAATAAATCTGTATCAGTTCTGCTATAGAGTGGAAAACAACAATGAAGACAGTTGTCTTGCAGGTTGCAGTAAGAAAGTATTCTGTAGACAATAGAAGAATAAAAATGCCATTACCTGCTGTTGAATACCTCCTTTCTTTTAATTTGGAATCACACTTCCATTCTCCCTGTAATCCTTCATAGAGTGTTCTTCATGGAGAAATTCACTCCATAATTTCTTAGATGATAAAATGGTTAAGTACTTCAGGCTCCATTTTGCTTTCTATGTAGCTTCAGTTTCAAGTTACAGCTGGGCTGGATAGTGAGGCATCACAGGGTCAGTACAAGTACAAATGCTCGGGGTAGGGCTGTCCGCCTTCAAGCAGGTTTGCTGTATCCCGCTAAGATAGCTTGTCAATATGCCAAAGCAAAAAACAAACACAATTTTTTTAGTAGTTGTAACTACTTAGTTCAAATACCAGACTCTTAAAAACAGTACTGTTGAACAACAAGGTATAAAGTTGCTGAGATGCGCATTGATTTTCTTAGTTTTTTGTCACGCAGTGCTTGATGCTGATACCAGGGATGGAGATGGAAGCTGCTCATATTCTTCCCTATACCAGATTAGATTTAGAAAAATCTAAAAAGAGTCTATAAACCAGAAACATAGTTGGTTTGGACCATTTGAAATGTTTTATGTTGATTTTTGACTGTATTTGATTTTCTAAGTACACTTAGCACCTACATATACAGAACTTTTGAAGCGGTATTTTGTTTTTATTTTTTGTATTTATTTTTCCATATAAAATGTCAACAGGCTTCCTCTAAAGCTGAGAGTCTGTTAAGAATTCTCCTGGTTTAGAAAATAATTTTTATTTAAATGAAGCAACAATTTCAGGCAATAACTAAATCACTGGCAGAAATTCAAAACAATTAATTGTCAACCAAGCTATTCCTGAAATGCACTTTGACCAAGTTATTCCTGAAGTGCACTTCTTTGAAGAAGACCAGAATGATTACTCTTATGTCACAGCTGTGAGGTTGATTCATAGGATGTAATCTACAGTGGCTAAGAAGGTTATAGATCCCAAAAGAAGTTACGAAAAAGCAACGGATAAGTTTGCTAAACCATGTGCATAAAAGTTCTTTTTCTGTATATGTTAAATGTTTTGACTGTACTGACAACTATTTTAAAATGTTATTAAAATGTATGTAATGATATATACTTTGGTATATGGAACCTGAACACTCCAAGTTTCAAAGCTACAGAATTGTCTGGGCAAGACTGATTTTGATCGTTAGTCCCATAGTGAAGAATGTATCTCAGCTTCTTCATGTCTGTTTTTCTGCCTTTCAGATAGAGGAATTTCGTAGACTGAGGACACATGTTAAAGGTGCTGAGCTTTTAGAGGGCTGTGATGGAATACTAGGAGATAACTTCAGACCAACTCAGCCACTTAGCGATAGAGTCATCAGGGCTGCATTTCAGTAGCAGAAGAGGAAGAACAACAAAAATATATCTTTATTTAGGTAAGTAAAAGCTTAGCAGAAAAATAAAAACATTTAAATAATTTTCATAGGGGACATTTAACTAAAGGAGAAAATGCACTAAGTTAATTTCAGCTAACGTTATGATATATTGTCACCATACTGTTTTATTTTATCCTGTGGTATAATAGTTTGGTTAGTATTGGTTCTATAGTGGTGGGAATAGTTTGGTTACTATTAGATTCTTTAGTGGCTGGAATCTAATACACAATTTAGTGAATTGAAATATTTGTATTGACTTCAGCAGGCAGTGGATCGTGCACAGTTAGATCACAGTTACTTCTTGTAGCTTTAAATTTGTCCTGCTGCAGTGAGCAACAGCACAGTATGCCTAGGTTATGTGACAGATTTCCCCATTTACGGAGGTTCACTGGTTGATTTCTTAGCATGTTTTTAGAAGACGAGTCATTGGTGAATCTTTCTAGTGTTATCTGTTAAAAACCAGGGCAGTAGTTCTGGAAGGAGGCCTTTAATTCTCAAAGGAGGCCTTTTTTTTTTTGAATCCTTTCTCCCTGCTTTACAGTGCTGTTCCTTCCCAACCAGAATGAATCTTGGGCAGAACCAGTGCAAATACAAGAAGAGACTAATTAACTTCTGTCATAGCTAATTTTTCATATTTCATTCATCAAAGTAGTTGCTGCTTCTTGTCCTCAGTGGTTTTCAGCCTTCATTGGCTCACAGAGCAAGAATTTAAGGATGATGTTGGATTCAGTGCATAAGGGCTAATAGACATGTGAACCTGCGTTATCCCCACTTCAGTTATTAAAACCTCCCATGTCGTGTTCTCTAGCCTCTATCAGTTACAAGACAAATTCCCTCAATGCCCAACAGTTACTCCTAAACCTCATTATGCTTAGTTAATCAATGTTTAACTATAGTGAAAAACCTGGTAATGAGATTCTTAGAGAGTTAAAATTTACTATCAAGACAACTAGTTACCTTGAAAGTAGTGAGCCAAGACACTAACATTTGTGGTTGATTTTGTAATAAAGTGGCCCCACCTTGATACAAATAGTAAAACAGCTAATCTGGAAAGTCTTCAAGAAAAGAATGAATCTGTTGTTAACTTAATTTCTTTAACATAGTAAAATTTTTCATCTACTATCCTACAATAAACTTTATTTAAATAATAAAAACATTGGGTATTCCCCATTACCCTATTTTACTGGTAGAATTCATCATATAAAAGCATCAGTTTTTCTATCTGCACATTTCTTCAAAGCCAGATGCTTTCACCTGGATGTTTGTTGCTGAAAGGCTTTTGATATACACTTTTGGGTAAGGATATTTATTTGTACATTAAATTCTTGCTCTGTCTAGGTCAGTGATGGAATTCAGTTCACTTCAGGCTCTGTTGTGGACTTAGGCCTCTTGAGAGCATGCTCTGGGTCCAGCCCCCAACTTCAATATGAAGTTAACAAATGATCAGGCAGCAGATAACCCCTAAAAGAGATTAATAATTCAGTGCTTCCAAAAATGGATCCATTAAAACCGAGTGGGAAGATTATCTTTCCTCCTGCATGTGACAGAAATTATTAAATGGGCTAGGACAGTGGCCAACAATTTCATGGTCTTTCCATATAGCGTTGTGGTGGGTTGACCCTGGCTGGAGGCCAGGTGCCCACCAGAGCCGCTCTCTCACTCCCCTCATTCACTAAACAGGGGAGAAAAGGCATAACGAAATGCTTGTGGGTCGAGATAAGGACAGGGAGAGATCATTCACTAATTATTGTCACGAGCAAAACAGACCAAACTTAGAGAGGGAATTCATCTGATTTATTACTAGGCAAAACAGAGTAGAGGAATGAGAAATGAAATAAACTCTTAAAACACTTCCCCCCACCCCTCCCATCTTCCCGGGCTCAATTTCACTCCCGGCTTCAACCTTCCCCCCGCTCAGCGGCACAGGGGGACGGGGAGTGGGGGTTACGGTCAGTTCATCTCACGGTGTTTCTGCCGCTTCTTCATCCTCAGGGGGAGGACTCCTCTCATCGTTCCCCTGCTCCAGCATGGAGTCCTTCTCACGGGGTGCAGACCTTCAGGAGCAAACTGCTGCAGCGTGGGGTCCCCCACGGGGTCACAAGTCCTGCCAGCAAACCTGCTCTGGTGTGGGCTCCTCTCTCCATGGGGCCACAGGTCCTGCCAGGAGCTTGCTCCAGCATGGGCTTCCCACAGGCCGCAGCCTCCTTCAGGTGCCTCCACCTGCTCTGGCGTGGGGTCCTCCACGGGCTGCAGGTGGAATCTCTACACCCCCTCATCCTTCCTCCATGGGCTGCAGGGGGACAGCCTGCCTCACCATGGCCTTCACCATGGGCTGCAGGGGGATCTCTGCTCCGGCGCCTGGAGCTCCTCCTCCCCCTCCATCTGCACTGACCTTGGTGTCTGCAGAGTTTCTTACATCTTCTCACTCCTCTCTCCGGCTGCAAAAGCTCTCTCTCTCTAAGTGTTTTTCTTCTTCTTAAATATGTTATCACAGAGGCGCTGATTGGCTTGGCGCCTTGGCCAGCGGCGGGCCCGTCTTAGAGCCGGCTGGCATTGGCTCTGTCAGACACAGGGGGAGCTTCTAGCAGCTTCTCACAGAAGCCACCCCTGTAGCCCCCCCGCTACCAAAACCTTGCCACGCAAACCCAACACAAGCGTAAGCATTCAATATGCATCTAAACATTTTTGAAGTAAGGGTTTATTTGTATTTTGTAACCATATTTAATATCCGCATCCCAAAAGTTAAGCAAAGAAAGCAAAACATTGGTCCTTTTATTAATATTGTTTTCTCATTCCCGTATTTAATTTTGGGCACATCCCTAAGCCCAATTCTCAATTACATGGTTCTCTGCAGTCACCAAATGTCGTCACTTTAATCTCAAAATAGATGTTTCAGATTCATCGCAGTTTCTGCATAAAAATTACTTGGGAAAATCATAGCAATATTAAAGTACAATTTTTCTCAGAGAGTGAATAATGCCCTCAGGCCAGTGCAGGTAATTCAAGTCTGTAACAGTGAAATTACTTGACACACTGAGTTTGAATTTTAAGCATGAAAGAGTTTCCTTTACAATGCTGGAATTGAAATATAAAAAATTCGCTTTTGCTTTCATGTTTGAAATTTTATTACATTTCTCAATACTTATAAAGATTTGTTTTAAATAATAAGATTTATCTTGGCCATGCTTCACAAAATAATCTGCAGTTTTAATTCCCAAATGATGGAATTTTTAATGTAAAATGATAGTCCTCACTGTAGAGCTATGCTAATTACACACTCTCAGGCACTGAGAAAGAACTGTGACTCCTGGCATTGTGTAGCCCACAGAAGAAATGGCACTTGACTCTGTACACCCAACTGAATTATTTATCAGAAATTCATTTGTCCAGGTGTTCTTTTTAGTTTTGGATGCATTGGTCCAAATAGCACTGAAGCAATCAAGGGTTCACAATATGTCCTTGGTATTGAGTTTGTCTCTGGGGAGCTGGAAACGAGATATATGAAGTGTAAAAAGAAATCATGTGCTTTGATCACCTTTCTTCTATGCAAAAAGGGAGAAAGAGAAGAAAAGTACCCTGCCTACTTTGTAGTGATTTCCTCATAGAGTTCTCTCCAGGAGAAAGGTGTTGAGGAACAGTAGCTCATCACAAAGAACTCAGACATCCTCAGAAAAAAACACCTTCCCTCATTCATAGAAATGGATAATCATCCTTAAGCTGGGACTGCTGACATTGGCTGAATATTGCTATGAAGACTCAGCAGATGGGGAGGTAATAGTTTGCAGGGTGGCATCTACATAGTGATCCAAGAGGGAGCATTTCTTCCTTTCAAAGAGATTACCTTTTCTTTTAAAGCTCCAGTATGTCTTGAATATTACAATTACAGACACACTGGTGGACATCTTTTCTGACATGATGCCCTTCTGCCAAGGCTGCTGGAACTCCTGCCAGTAGAGTTTTCAGTATTTTCTTTTATTCCAAGCCAGTGTGGTACAGCCACTTGAAGAACCTTGAGGAACATTAGTTTTCCATGACCTCGTCACTCTGTCAGGGAAAGAAGGAGACAAATCCTTCCATCAGTGTTGTATAGACAGGAGTAGAAAGAGGTTGCTTGAAAGGTCTAATTAGTTTTGACTGAATCACAATGCAGGCTGTATGCGTGCCATGCTCACAAATCTTCAGAATGTCTGCTCTTCAGCCTTGATTTAAACCTTGACAGAACTGAACCCTTTGTGGCTTGTGATCAAATGGCATATGTTGATCTTTGATGCAATTTGTGGTAGTTTGTCAAATTGAAGGCAGAGATGACACAAACATGATATATCATAGTGTGTAATCTCAGGTAAAGAACTGATTTTTTTTTTTCTCATTTTATGGTTCCTCTATCATGGAAAAGCCCAGATCTCAAAATACCCTCCTCCAGTACTAGAACAAAGTTTGTCTAGGTTCTGAAGGGAGCCTTCAGGAGGACAGAACAGGTAGAACTTTGTAGCTTCACTGCTCTCTTTAAACCAACGGATTTTAGAATAAGTTTGTTGCTATCTAGTCGGCCTCTTTTGGCTCTGCTTTTGTGCTAAGAATGTATCTCTCTCCTATAGCCTGGGGTTAATGAGGCTTCGGACTCTGTTGTGTGGGTGTTTTTGAAATACATCCCTTATAGAACAGCCTTACATCCTTTCTGTCCTGCAGTTGCCAAAGTTTTCACATGTTTCTTCTTAAAAGCCTTTTTTCCCCTTTATTTCTAACCTCTTTAAATCATACCCAGTAGTGATATAACTGGTCAGGTGTGAAGGAATTTGGAGAGAAAGCTCAGTACAGATTTGCTTTCAGACATGGAAGGTCAAACAATTGAGTTCAGTTTTATACAGTGAAGTACAATAGAATCACAGAACAGTTGTGGTTGGAGGGTGCCTCTGGAGACCTACTAGTCCAATCCTCTGCTCAAAGCAGTGTTAACTACAGCAGGTTGTTCAGGGCCATGTCCAGCTGGGTTTTGAATATCATAAGGATGAAGACTCCACAACCTCTTTGAGCAACCTGTACCTGTTTGACCACACTTGCAGGAAAACAATTTTGTATTAATTTTACATGAAATTTCCTGTATTTCAATTTGTATCCATTGCCTCTCCTCCTTTCACTGGATATCACTGAAGAGTCTGGCACCATCTTGTATACTTGTTCTCATAAAGTATTTATACAAATTGTTAAGATCCCTCTTGAAACATCTCTTCTTGAGGCTAAACAGTCCCAGCTCTCTCAGCCTATGCTGCTGGATTGACAGGCACTTCAATTCTTTAATCATCTTCGTGGCTCGTTGCTCCAGTATGTCCATGTTTCTTTTGAACTGGGGAACCCAGAACTGGATCCAGTACTCCAGATGTTTCATCAGTGCTGAGTAGAAGTGAAGGATCATCTCCCTCCACCTGCTGGCAATGCTCTTCCCAGTGCAGCCCACAAGGCTGTTGGCCGCCTTTGTTGCGTGGGTGCATGACTGGCTCATGTTCAACTTCTTGTTTACCAGGACTCCCAGATCCTTTTCTGAAAGAAAAGAGGGAAAGGATAACATTGTGACTTCCTCAGTGTTACTGCTAGTTTTTTTGATACTTCATACTTGACTCAGAACCCTTGCTATGGGCATCAGACTATTTCTTTATAGTCTCTGGTGATCTTGGAAAAAAGATCTGTAATTCTTGTTGTTACACAGCAAAGCTTAACAATGGGGACAACAAATGCTACCACTCCTAGAAATCAAATAAGAAGAACCTTAAATCTTCCATTTTCTTAAAGGCTAGTTTTTTGGCAGTCCTGAATCACTATTTTTAAACACGTGAATTGTGAGTATTCCAGCAGGCTGTTTTATTTTGGGGCTTGCCACCTTGCCAAGTGGATAAGTACTTTTTCAGGAGTGTATTCTTCACTGAAGACAGCATCATTTGTGGTTTCCAATGGATTTATTACCCTCTGTTTAATCCTTGTTGCTTTATATGTAACTGATTTGATAGACATGCCTTTCTCTATTACATCAGTGGAACAGCTGTATCTGTGAATCAGCAAGATGTCTGATTTCAAAGACTTGAATATCAACTTGAATTGATAGTGATACTGAATTCAGCATGGCATGTCTATGTGTCTTCATCCCTTTATAAATCAGGATGTATGAGTATGATTCCATGCATAAGACAATTAAATGGCATTGCTCCCATTTACTAAGAGGAGGTCAAATAAGTGCCGGGTACAGAAGTCATTGAAATCAATGAGATTCTTTTAATAGAAGGCAGTAAGAGCTAGTTCTAAAAAATAACTTGCTAAAATAGTATTGAAAGAGTATTTTATTTTGAAAGTGATAAACTTTAATTTACTTTCCCCTGAGCATAATTAACAAAGAATTTGATCTCTAATGTGTTGTCTCAAAAGTGCACATCCCAGACACAATTTGTTTTGTATCCGTAAATAAAGAATTGTCCTCCAAGTGTGATGATAGCTTATACCTACTCCATCTACCTATCTACATTACTCCAGTTCTCCTGAACATTTTTTTTTTGGTGACTGATTCAGAAACTCCTGAAAAAGCATCAGTTTTTATATACACAAATGCATGTACACATTCATACATACACATACATCTTTGGTAGACCTCAGATTGTAAGTAGCTGCAAGTATATCCAATGTCCTATAAATCATGATAGCAGAAATTAATTTGGATTAAAGCCCATTCTTAATATAATCACCATTTTCCTAGTTGTACTTTCAAGATCAGAGAGAAAAAATAAATGACATCATTAAAATACCGAGGTTGTGCTAGGCCTGAGGAACTGGAAGGAGTAATTTAGGGTGGCAGGAACAGAGACTGTATGCCTGATACTGCAGAGACTTTCTGCATGATATTGAGAGGTCTGAGCAGACGAGCAGAAATTGGCACAGCATTAGTTTGACAATAAGGAGAGAGGGCAATGTTGTGACTGTATCTGGTGTGTTTAGTGAGTGGATAGTGCAAATGACGCTTTTGAAGCTGCTGAGCTGCTCTTGTGTCAGCAAAACTATGCTGTCATTTCCATAGGGAGTTGAACAGGGGATCAGTGTTGCCAGTGGCAATGATCTAGTACTAAGCAGGTAGCGGTGCACTCCCCTCCTTGTGGCGTTGCACATTGTATGGTAACTAGATTATAGAATATGAAGGGACATTCAAATACAGAGTGAGCTGTGGAGCTGTGCCTTGCCTTTGAGAAATGGAGGTAAGAGTGATACAATGCTATGATCTGTATTTCTTTGCCTAAGCAGATCTCGGTGAACGTTGCATTTGAATGGAGGTTTACATTGCCAATCAATATGTGTCTTTACTGTCAGATTACTAGCAGCCTTTGTAGTTCCAGGAGTTCACTAACAAGTTGCTCTGTGGAAGTTCCAGCACTTGGGGATTTTATGCTTTCCTGTTGTGTAGATCCAGAGCTGGAGTGAGCTCTCAGCAGCCATGCATCGTTAAGTTACTATGGCCATTCTTCTCTTTTTCCTGGTTTAAAAAAAAACAACACAAAGATTATCAGCACTAGTTCTTTAGAAATACAAGCACAATTTCCTATATTTGATGATATACGAGTATTTATGCTACTTCTCAGCAACTGATTTTTCATCGGTCTTTCTTTGTCTCCATGAATTTAGGTTTTGTGCTTAAAAGGTGGTTGGTTTAATTGTTAAGTTTCAGTCTTTGAAAGAAACTCATCTTCATGTTATCAACAAAACTGACTGTTGCTCTCCTGTTTTTAAGAAGTTATGTATAGTGCCCAACACTATGCTGGCGCTTCAGAGTGCTTGAGAATGTGCTTACATTTGAGTGCGTGACAATAGGACAGAGGGACAGACAGCTTTGGCTTGTGAGCCGCAAGCTATAATCAGAGACCTACTGGAAACATACCAAAACTTTTGGAGCATTCAGGGGACTAAGAGCTTCAGGAATGGCTGAAAGCAACTTTTCAGGTTGCTTCCCACTGCTTCGTTGTAATAGCTGGGAATGGGGTATGCACTGAGATTGTAAGTGAACCATGTAATGTCAGCCTAACTTGTTTTCCCGCTGCTGGGGGTTCAAATTAGTCAGTGGAAAAATTCTGGTTTTGCTTGTGTGACATACCTCTGACACGGGAGTCACAATTTAGGGATTTGGTAGCCACAGGCAGCCCAAGAGTCACAGACTGGTCACTGCTGTAGTACGAGTTTATGCTGTGTCCAGGCCAGAGCATCAGTGTAGGGAGTGATCAAGCCCTAAATGAGAAAGAAAACCATTCTGAGTTGTAGCTGTTTCCAGAATGAGTACCATAGTGGAATTGTCCTTGTTCAAGCATTTACTGAGCTCTTCTTAGCAATACACAAATCTTGGTGGAGGAATGGAAAATAGTTGAAATCCCTTAGTACATAAGAAGCAAAGAAGAAACAAAATACTGTGCTTCCTTTTCAAAGCTAAAAAAATAAGGTAGCCTAGGAATTAGATCCCTGCTTATGCTTCAGATAAGATCCTTCATGCTGACAAGGGCTCCTAAATTTCTTGACCTGTGACTCTCTATCAGCATCATACATTCTTCACTATCTACAATGCACTCTGTTATCACCAGCTTCTTTATGAAAAGCATTTTGAGAGTATAATTTCTGTCTGTTTACCATAAACCATGTATGGTTTGTACACTGCTACTTGGGAAGTGACAATGTAGCCCGGAGTGCCTGTCACAAAACCCATCCTCACAGCATGTTTATTGGCAATTTCAACACAAAGGCTGGAGTCTGAACACACACTGAAACTCTACCATGGTATTTTCACTTACGGGGAAAATGCTGAAAATTAGTGGTGAGGCAAAACGGTAGGAAGCTTACATCATCTTTGGTAAAACTACACCTGTTTTTTAAAAACTCCAGATTAGTACGTATGAACTGTAGTAATGTAACAGCTCTCAAATGTCAAGGATATTAGAAGGACATACAAGTACGTGTGTCTGACCACAGACAGAGAAGAAAGCCTGCAATACTCATTCCTCCTTCAGCAGTGTTACACACGTTAGGCAGTGGGAGTGCACTCTGTTTTACCTAGATGAAATCACACAGGGAGTTTTAAGCAGGACATTATTACTCCGTTGAAACTGAAGATCCAGGTAGTCACAGGTCCTTACTCGTGGAATTTGTAATTCTAATTATTTCATAGGGATGAAAACAATGCAGTGAAAGTATGCAAACAAACTCTTGCTAAGCAGACAGCAATGTTTTGAAAATAAATAGTAAGCAAAACTGACCAAGTTATTTGTGTTACTGAAAATGTTTCTGCAACTGATAATTGTCGCGCAAGGAAGAGAATACCAGGAGTGACTGTTAACAACGTTTCATGACTAACGCCACAGTTTGTGACAGAGCAGTGCTACAAAGCAAAACGTACTGTAATTTTTAAAAGATTTTTGTGCATCCCTAGAGCTCAAGAGAGCAAAGGTACACTTTAGTTAGCTAGATGTTGTTAAATGCAGAGTGTTTCAGGAAAGATAAGAATTCATAAGGTCATCAGTCCTCTTTTCTGAGACACTCTGAATCCATGCCTGACCATACTTTCAGGTGCTGTTTTTAGGAAGGTTTAGAATAATGGTAATATGTAGTCAGTGTTAAAGTGGTTTTGCCACCCATGTCCTTTGATTGCTTATAAACTCTTAAACTTTTTGGTTTAACCTAGTGTTAAGGAGGAGAAGGCAAGATGCTTCTATAAGGAAAAAAATCAAGAGACATTGTGTGAGACAATAATGGTAAGGAATATGGTAAGACAAAGGAGGTAGAAAAACTCTCCAGAAAGCAGATCAACTGCTTTTAAGGAGCAGAAGAAAGTTTTTGATCTTGTGTGGTGATCTTGACCTAAGGCTTCTGCAGTGGGGCATCTTATTTCCCCCCATCAGATGGAAAGGCATATTATTGTGGCCATCCTATTTCATTTCTCTGTAATCCATTTATTTGCACTTTCTCAACACTTTTGGAAGACTTTGAAAAATAATCCTTTTTACTGAAGTTTTCTTATATCTTCTCTTTTAAATATGTTCTGTCTATTACTATGGGAACATTGGGACCTTTGGTTCTTAAAAATATACCAGCTTGGCCCTATCTTTGCTCCCGCTGCTGCTCCTTGTTTCTGAGATAAAGTTACAGTCTTGCGTTTATCCCGGTTTTGTATAAGAAAATATATTATCTGTGAGGAATCTAAGTACACAAAATTATTATATGAAAGAATTAGAAATGAATATTCTTCAAAAAATAATGATTTTTTTACATTCTGAGGATGATTTCTGAATTTTGATTGGCCTTGTTAGTGTTTCTTCTTTTTTTTTAAACCATGCGTGTTGTGATAATAGCTCTTAGGTTTCCCAGGTATTTACACTTTATGGCACTGATCCTGAAAGCTTTTCTTTGGGGATGGTTGTCTGATCTGTAGAAGACTCCACCAGCAGCAGTGGGGCTCTATTTAATATATGTAGGACTCAGCCCAAGCAAAGGAAATTTCAAAGACAGAAATATAATCTATAAACAAGCAAGGTGTCTATGCAATTTTCTGATTATAATACACATGCCTGTTCCTATAATTGTAGCTCAAGTATTACATTTCCCAAAACTTCTCAGAAGAGTGAGAGAAGCAAGTATCTCCATATCTACATAAACCTTTAGCCCAAATAGTGTGTTACTTGACCACATATATTATGGAACAGTGCTATTAATTTAGCGTGGTAGAAAAATTACTCTTAAACAAGAATAAAGGGTAAGTAAGTGTGAATAACATTACTACCAATATATACAATTGGTCTTTTGTCAGACAATACATTAAGTATTTCTGTAACAAACACAACTGAAATCTTCAGACTGGCTCGTAATTAGGCTCCTTTCCAAAAGTAATCCATTAATGCAATAGCTGCCCAAATCCCAGTTCAACTTAATTTCACTGACTTTGATTTTTGGACCAAAAGCATTAAGCTTGAACTAGTGAAAAATGTACAAAATGTGCATTCAATTAAGGAGTAATTAGATACTCAATCACCCTTACATCACACTAGGGATTATCCAAGAAAGAAGAGAGATGCTACTCACTGCAGTGTATAAAACAGTTTTGTTAATTAGTTTAGCACTGATTGAGATTGAGAAAGTGTCACTGTGTCACAGCATAGTTTGCCTACACAGAACCTTAAGAACACGAAGTTTTTTGTTTCTTTTGAGCTTACTGGCTCAGATTTTTCAGTCTAATTCCCTGATCCGGTATCTTCTGTCTGCACAAGAGGAACCTTTCTGTTCACTTCAAGGAGGGGGTTGATCCTTCCACCCTTGTATCAGTAGCCCACTGAAAAACATGCCAAGAGTTTTTCCAGAGACGGAGAATGACTTGTTATTGTTACTACATTTTTTTTCTGTTACACCTTTATACCAAACCTTGGGAGGAACTGGGAATCCTCTATGCTATTACATAAAGTGTAACTGTGACTGAAACCAGCCACTCTGAGAAGGGCTTACAGCCTCCCTTAGAAGGCAGCTGGTAGAAAGTTCTTCAAGTTGACCATCAAATGGTCATGCTGCCAGACGCCATGACTTTTGGGGGTGTTGGGTGATAACCAGGGAGCACATGGAAATCATGGCAGAGATTGTCTCATGGGTAGACACTGACTTCTTAACAGCACTGCCGGTGACAGACAGCCGCTACGCTCCCTTCTTCTTTAAGAAAAAGAGTGGGAACTCCCTGGAGATGTGTTGACCCTGCAAGCAATTGTAGCCCCAGGTGACCATTTGCACCCAAGCGCTTATGGATTTTTTGTGTGTACGTACTGAGCTGTAGTTGGCACTGAAGTAACCTCAGGAAAAAATGAGATTATTAGTACAACAGAATGAAATGATTCAGTGTTCTCATACCTACCACTTCAGAACTGAGAAGCACTGGGGCAACCTGAGCAGCTGATTTCCTAAGGTTATGCTGAAACGCATAAATATGTGTTTGCTTGAAACCAAGTGTTGATTTATCTCTGCTGCTAATGAATATTACTGCTATTAGAAGGGACAAACTGGGTGATTGCTTTCCATCTCCTGAGCCCACCTGACTCCCATGAGAGCTGTGTACTCGGTACTTCTTCACTTGGTGGGGCTCCTAAAATGGTAAACGGTAAAACTTTCTCTGTGACTACTATATTTTCATTTCTAGCTTACCACCATGCTCTCCACATTAGAATTAATTACCTGATTGATTCAGAAAGCCAATTGTAAAGCTTTGTTTCAAGTTAAAAATTTGACCACTGCATTTAACTTTGTGGTTTCATTGCCGTTTCCTCTATTGCTAGTAAATCTTCCAGCACTGGCTTTACCCTAAAAGAGAAGAATCAGGACCATTATGTCACTGAAGTATATACCCTGAAACTGCCCCCCCACCTGCTGTCATGAAATCCCTGCTTTTAGTTTTCCCTGTCTCCCTGGCTGGACATAAACAGTCTTTCAGACCCACTGTGGAGGAATTTCAGTAACATAATTGTTCCATTCTCTTTTCAGAGAGGGGGAAGACAATGCGCTCACAGTGCCCTTGGATGAGAAATGGAAATTTTTGAGGCTGCTGCTTTAGTTGAACTACAAAGCCTGTATTGTTTGTCTTCATCTAATTCAGCCTTGATAGACAGCTGTGACAGTTGGTCTGTCCGCACGGTCCGGTGAAATTCTGGGAATGGGGCTGTACGTTAAAAGAAGAAAACACGTTAAATTTTCCAGTTCACACTGTTAACTATTTTTAAATGGTAGTTATCATTGCTTGTATAGTTTCTTTGCTGTAGCATTCAATAGTGGTCTGTGATCCAAATAGTACTTATTTTAAGCTTGGTATGAATGTTAATATGTAGAAATACTCATTATTGTTTTGAATGTTAGATTTAATTTTATTCTGTACCATCTCTTGCGCTGTCAGTAACCATTTTTCTATAGAGGGGAGGTGCATTCTATAAAGCTAATAAAAACATCATTTGTTCACAGATAATATTATACAAATTTGGAATTAATTTTTGGGCAGAAAGAAACACTTCTCTGCCAAACCTATGCACTTAACATGGTTTATCTGAATAAAGCTGAATGACATTTGCATTACTAGGAACCTTACTGAAATAAAGGACAATTTTGAAATAAGGCAAATTAACCAGTATAATAATAAACAGAATCATCTGGATTATTTCTACTTAGTGAGTGATGGAACTTTGCAAAGAAATGTTCAATTCAAGTAGAAAATGATCGGACTTTGTTCTCCTGTGAGTTACGACAGTTCCGTACGTTCTGTACATTGCTGAGGATGGTGGTCTGGGGACCTGCTCTGCGTGTCCTGAGCTCACTGCACAGCATGGGGATTGCCACGCTGCGCCACACATGACACATCTGACAGAACAGAGAAGGGAACAGTAATCTAAGCCAGGTAGTCAAGCTCATAGCTTCTGATTCCTGCAAAACACCAAGATCTGAAGGACAGAGTCAATAATGTGGTGGGCAAGAGCTTTGCTCACCATAGCCGTCAGTGAGGTCCGCTTTACTAGCATGAGGAGGACAGGTTTATGCAGAGACCTACGTGAGTGGAAGAAAGCGGGAGGCACAGATGGCAAGCTCCAGGCAGGGGCACAATGGAGATGGAAACCAAGGGTCACAAAGGGGAGGTTGGTGAGTTATCAATCACAAAGTCATCACCAGGCAATGGTAAATGCGGTGTCAGAAGGCATGCTTAATTCACTTCTTCAAGGGCTTTGGGGAGAGCTTCTGCAGAATAATGAGTTATGAATTCTCTGAGTCATTTATGTGTATATTAGGGACAGCAGAAACAATAGAACAAACCCACACACCACATGTGAGCTGGGTGGGGGGGAGTGGATACTGCTGGTTACTTCATGTGTTCATAACTGTGTGTATTGCAGAAACGTGCTTCCTTTGGAGAGACACACAGCTGCCCTTGACAGCATGCATTGCAATAAATGCATAGAAAATGTACATCAAGCAGCCCACCATGAAGACATCTGTTTAGTTTGGGCTTAGCAGAGTAGCAACTGGTAAATTTCTCCTTGGGCCTACAGAAGCTTGTTAAACTTAGTGTTATGTTTAAGGAAGTCCCTCTCCACCTTATGCCCAAATTTAATGAAGTATAACTCCATTATCTAGTCAAGGGGTTCAAGATTTCAGTGCTGAGCAAACCCACGCATTCCATCTGCAATGTCCCCAGCACTTCTCTGATGTCCATGTAGCAGCTTCACTGGCTGTTGCCCCTCTACCTACAGCAATGACTCCCCAGGCAACTGCAGCCAGAGCCCAACCCAGCACGCTGGTCACCAGAGGCTGGCCTCCACTGGTCCACATCTGGCCGTGGGGCAGGGAGAAGTCTCTGTGTAAACTCTGCTGCAATGGCCTGTGATGGCTAGGCTGGACTGTCCCCAGTTTTTGACAGGAGTCTGATAATTTGTCTTAGTTATCAGGTTTGGTAGTAAAATCTTGAAGAAAAAAACCCAAAACAAAGCCCCGTGAGGTGGAAGTCAACTGATTTCTGCCAGTTGAAGACCTATTCCTATTTCCTTACACCAAGCAATGAAGGAACCCGCCAAAAGCAGAGTGAACCATGTTCCGAATGTGGCAATTCCCAGGTTATAGGCACAGCTCATTCGGAAGATCTTTCACTTTGCACGCAACGTACTATTAACTACTGAGTATTAGAGGAACTGTACTATTAATACGGCAAATATTGACATTATGATGAAATCTGGACTAGATTTATTCTCTAAATAAATGTGTTCCTTATCTTGGAGCTGGCTGATATTATTCTGGCTGTGAAATACAGATACATTACAAAGCAAATGATGTAATGTCTCCACCAAAAAACTGAAGTCTGTTATTTCCCTTTCCTGTGCTCCCTTCCTGTGTTTGCTGTTCTTTCCTGCATTGCCTTGTGCAGGGAACTTCAACTTGTATAAATACTACTACTGAGGAATCGAGGTTAGTAAATTTGTCTCAACATTTGTCAGACTATTTCTAAGCTTGGCTTTGAAAGAGAAAAAAACCCCGCTGGTAAAAATACTTATAACTGTATTTTGTCTTTAGAACCAGATCTAAATATAACAACAAATTCATTCACAAAACAAACCCATTCCAATTACAGATTGGTCAACCCACATTCGTGGTGTGTGGCAAAAAGTTAAATTAGTCTTTCTGGTTTCGGTAGGAATCCGCAGGGAGGAATTTGCAGGAAGGGCTCTCTGTGTATTACTTCAGTTACACTGCACCCATGAGAGGTTTTATTGAGTGTGGTGAGGCTCTGCTACTCTCCAATTAGAGTTCCACATGCCTGCCTTTGCATTAACATTTTTAAGAAATCATAAAACCTGATAAAGGTGTTCTGAGGGTAGCATAAGGTCCTAAATTAATAATTTCCTCTTCAAGCCTACAGCTGCTAAAATTCTTCTCAATCAGATTGCTATCTGCACTGGAAGTATTTTTAAAGGTAAGTATTAATGTGTGTGATGCTCCACATAATTTTAAAGATTTATTAGAAATATAAGTTTCCAAGAGGTGTTGAGCAGTTAGGCAAAAGCTGGCTCTGCAGCCCTCTGATAAACTTTAGGAAGGGATTTGGAATGAGAAAAAATCCAGCTCCTGGGAGAAGGCAGGTGAGCTGGGACAGGACATCTGCTGGCGATGACCTTTGCTCTGCAGGTGACGTGTTCTTTGGGTTCCTCTGTAATTTTCTGGAGCTCCCAGGAAAACTTAGAGGCTTTAAGCTCTTAGCTTGACTCCAGACCATGGTGCGATGTGCTTTGCACCCTGGGCTGTGATCCTGGGTTCCTGCCTGTTCAGATCAGAGGAACCTCTTAGAGAGCTCCGTGCCTCCCTACAGCTGCCTTCTGCCCTGGCTCCCATGTTTCCTTTGCATGAAAATCAAGGCGTAGGTGGAGCAGTAATGAATACTAGGTCTGTTCCCAAAATACACCTGTGAGGTGACCAGGCATAAATTGCTGTCAGTTAAAGGATAGGCTTGATCCCAGACATTACAGTGGAAGGCATGGTATGGTAGCTGTGTATAGAAACAGGGCACTGAGTCTAAGAAGAAGTAAAGGTGATGCCTGGCCAGCATCCCTACCAGTCTCCTAAAGGCTGATTCATTGAATCCCAGAGGGTAATTGAAAGCTAGCGTTGCTGAAGAATTAAAAGTGCTTAACAACAGGGTGACAAAAATAAAGAATAATTTCACTGAGAAATTTCAGCTGAATATTGCTGAGACTGCAGAAGCAACGAGGAGGAGGAGATCCACGCACAGGCAGCTTCACAAGAAGTCATACACATCAGTGTTCTCCGGAACCTGCCAGGGTGCAGCAGCCATACGCTCAGACTCACCTTCATTGAGTTTGACTGGCAGGCACAGCACCGGCGCAGTAATGGCCTTGTGCAAATTAATCCTTCCATGGCTGTGACATCAACTCTAGTGACAATGAAGAGAAGCTTCATTCCCTGTAGAAATGGGGGAACCCCATGGTGAATGATGGCTGCAGATGAAAGGGGAAAAAAGTGTCTTAGAGTTGAGGGCTCTGGAAAGAGGACAAATTTTGACCTGCCTTTTCCTCCTTGGCTGGGTTTCACAGTGGCATCATCAGCCATGGAGTCAAACTTTGAGATGTGTTCTTGCTTTATACATCAGTGCTGCCTGCTGAAATGTCAGGCAGCTGGAGAACCATCCACCACATTTCCTGAGGCAGACGATGCAGGATGTGTTTGGAAGCGTTTACATGCACATTTATTTATGAAACGTAACTGCCATTGTAAGCCCACATCTATGCGTATATTCATATCTTTAGAATGCTATACATAGAAAAGCTATTTTTAAACCAAGGACAATTTTAAATTAATTTTAGAACTTCTAATTAAAGCTAAGAAATTCCAATTTGAAGACTACGTGCCTCACATCAGTTCACCAGCACTGTGCATATACTGTTGGTATTTGTATGATTGGGTATTTTTCCCTTTGCTTAGTGAACATGTGTTAAAGTCCTGTTCCCTTCTCTTTTCCCCCATTATTCATTATTCAGTCCCAGGTCCTTTATACTGAATGCTGTTTGAGACTCGGAAGACATAATCATTCATTTTCTCATGGGGCTTTCTCTCTTACAGTATTCGTTTGAACACTTCAGATGTATTAATGAAATTATCTTTACACTCTGCAAATGCCTTCTCCCCTGTATCACCTGAGGGGTATTTCTCTCTGATTATAGACTGACTATCCGTATGATGCCAGGAATAAGAGAAAGACTCAGCAGTCAGCCATTTTAGAGAGACACTCTTCATATTGCCCTGCAACACATGTGGTCCTTGTCCAGGAGAATTGGTTATGACCTTGTCTGCAAAGTTAAAAACCCAGCATTGACTCAATAGTCAAGTCACATCTTCAGTCTTCTCCCTGATAAAATTGCTGAGATGATGACTTCTATTGCAAGGTTTGTTTTTCATTGCTGGGTCATTTTTTGTGACCCTTCTGTCCAGTATCTTCACATCCTCACCAGTGTTCTTACTATGCTGTGTACAGAGGCAGTGGCAGCTCTTCATTTCTGCTTGGTCTTTCCCAAAGCCTGACCCCATGTTGATCCAAAGAAGCCCTTCTCCTCCCCAGATATCGGGCAAACAACTGAAGATAGGGCCTAAGAATATTAGATAAACTTGAAAATAACTTGCTCTATAAAGTACACAATGAGCTATTTAAGCCTTGAATAATAAAGAAAAAAGAAAGCATAAAGATAGCATGAACCAAAAACAGCATAAAGAAACTTCCTTAATCATGGATGTGATTGGAAATATTCCTTCTCTATTTCTATCTCAACTCAATTGTGTTGGAAGTGGTCTATTCTGGGCTGGGTAAAACCAGCTGACCAACCCACAGCCAGCTCCTGAATCAGCCATTAGAAACCGCGTCTATCAAGCCTTGTCTGTAGTCTGCTGTTCTCCCCCTCTCCCACCAGTGCCAGGGATTTGGCTGCTCGTCCTTGGGCAGCACACACCAGTCCACATCGCAAACCCTGACTATTCACTACATTCCCTGTGTTGGGTTATCCCCTCCAACCCCAGAACACAATGAAGAAATAAGGTCATAACACAAACTCCATTCTTTTAAAAAGCGGAGGCTGGAGCTTGAAGCGCAATGAGCATCTCTTGCACTTATTATTTAAGGTGATGTTCATGTCTGAGATGGAGACAAAAACATCTTGATCTTACATAGACATAAACTCCTTGCCTCCCTTAGGCTTTAATACAAATATACACTACAAACAGTGCTTCCTGAAGTGTCTCCCATGTAAACATCTGACAGTGGTGAGTATGAAGCAGATGAAAGCTATGGTAAGTCAGTGAAACACATGCAACTGCATATGATACACTATGTCAGCAGTATTTTAAATAGCAGGTATAAAGCAATTCTGGAAAATGTGTGTTTAACCTCATGTTGTGAAGATACCAGATTTTTTTTGATGCATGATAGGTCAGTTGGAAGTGAATTTCATTATGTTGAATCATAATTAGAAAAAAAGCATTGTCTGTAGTTGGATAATCGTATGTGTGGCTGAGCAAGAACAGAAAAATGCAAACCAAAGGTAGTGGAAAGATTTATTGATGGCTTAGAAACATGTAGTAATTCACATAGATAAGGAGATGTTTAGTCAAGAGACAAATCAAAAACAAACACAAAAACCCTGAGAGCTGTGTGCTCTTGGCAGGGAAGCCAGTAATGATTATCAAGTGCATGAGTCTCAGTGTGAAATTATAGGCTGTGATTTAGCAGATGTGCTAAATGCTGCAGCATTTTGAACCTTCCTGATTTCTTGGCATTTTATGTTTTGACCACCCCAGTTCCACACAATTTAAAATGAAATCCTAGAAACACACGAGGCCAGAGCATTTCAAAATACCCGTGACTAGGGCCATAATGAATGAAAAATGGACTTGCAGAGCCAAAGAATCTGTTTTCAACAGGACCCAATGTATCTGGCCTTCAGATGATGACATGACCGTGCAAAATTTTTTCAGGTGTCCTGTAAAGATGTTTAATTGCACTATATTATCCAGCCACTAGATGTCTGCATACTATAGAGCTTCAGGCAGGGTTTGTTCCCCAGCATAAAAGGCAAACAAAGAAAATTCCTATCTGTGTATGTCTCTCTCTGCGTCATAATTTGGCATCTGTTTTTTCTGACCTATGCCCCTTGTTCAAGGAGGGATCTGTGGGCAAAGACATAGTCTGCAAGAAAAATTACATGTATGAAAATTGAGGCTGGTTTCTACTAAAAATGGAAAGAAAACTGTAGATTAAGCCATTTGCTGAGATCACATCTACTTAGATAAAATTCACAATAAACACCAGAAATCAAATCCAAATTGCCACTATCTAAGTTGGCATGAATTCCAATTAAGCACCTCACGTGGCACCTGGAAGCAAGAGTAACCCGCAACAGAGACAGCGGCAAGTCAGGCTGCAGTAGCGATGTCCCCAGGAGTGAGGGTGGCTACAAAGTCAGCCCTGTGGCCCCAGCGGGTGCTCAGCACACCCAGGGCTCCTACCATCACCGCAGCTGCATCGGAGACCTCCGTGGTTGTTGGGGCTGGCAGCAGCAGAGCCACCGGTGGCTTTGAGGAGCACCATGAGTCCCGGTGCTGGATTGCCTCCAACTCTTCAAGGTGTTCCACAGTTTTTTGCTGCTTCTTATTTGCAAAATGGAGCTCATCTGATTTTAATGCAATCAGTGCTGCTAGGAAATGCAAAGCTGAGAGCTGCGAGCACTGTGAGCCCAGGTATAGTCCCCAGCCACTTCCTTCATAATAATAAAGGTGAGGTAATGATTTATTATGTTAAAGCAATGAACACGTCTTTCCTGAACAATAGGACAGCCCAGCCTAAGTGTGTGCTGCATGGGCAGATGTTTACATACCCGTTTGGCATAAACACTTTTCTCACAGGATTTCCCCAAGGCACAATGATGGGCAGCCCTTCCCAGGTGCTCACTGTGCTGAAATGCTAAGAAAGGGATGGGGAAAAAACATCCTCTGCTTTCAGGGCCTTTGCCACTGCCTGGAGAGCAAGTATTGCTTGAGTTTAGACACTCAGCTTCAGAGGTTCCTGTTACCTGTGTTCACAGTCTGGGAATGAGTGAAGTTTGTGAAGTTTAGTGAAAATTACTGCTTTACGCAAGGCAGTAGCAGTGCCTCAAATGAGCACCTGTACAGAGGCAGATTAATCGTGTCCTATAACCCTTAAATTTGAACTCTGCTTCCTCCCTCCAAGGCCTCTTGACACCTCTATTGTGTTGCTTTTGTTTTGCTCCAAGATACAACCTCCTCTTGCTTCTCCCGATCGGATGCCTTCCCTTGCTGGTGTGTGTTCTTTCCCAAGGCATTTAGCAGTGTGGCTCCAGAGCGCAGCTGCTTTTTGTGTGCTACTTGATATTATAGTATTTACCCTTTCCCAAAAGGATTTGAGTGGTGTATTTTGTTCAGGCTTTCCCTCCTTCTTTACATGTCTTGGTTAGTTAATCAAGTAACAGTTCTTAAATCCAGTTTCTCATTAACAAAATTGAATCTAATATTAAGGATTCATTCTCATTTTAGAGTTGATTATCATAATTGTGGTTAGTGTTCCATCACAATTAACTTTGTTTTTAATCACTAGAAGGCTAACAAGCTCATTTCACATGCTTTTCATTTGGTAAATGCAGAGAAGGAAGATACGATTGGTGTCTTGCACTTATGAGCTGCAGAAACTTTCTTTCACTGGCCATAACAGTGAGTGTCAAAGTCGTGAAGCTGAGGGACAGAGCGACGAGGACATTTTTCCCTTTTTAAGAAGTGGAGATGCAACCAGTAGGTTGACATTGCTACTTTTGGAATTAGAGCAGAATACCATGTCCAATTATGTGAGTGCTAAACTGTGTTGTTCATTGCATTTCTGCACAGTAATACCTTTTTTTTTTTAATTCGCCCAAATCCTGAAATTATTTTGGATTGATGATTTGTCTTGAGAGAAGAGCCTACAGTGTGCATAACCTTGGGGTCTCAAAAGTAAGGAGCCAGTGAAGCCCTTGGAAGATGGGTCTTTGTTTTACCTGCAAGAAAAGAAAGTGCTCTTTTTGACATTTCTAGTATTTTTCTGAACCAGAATGAAATTTTAATTTATGTCAGTATACCCTAAATTATCGAGATTTCAAATTTCAACCAGTTTCAGTCACACTCTATAGGACCTCTGTTATATCAGCTAAATTTCTCTTTTCATTTAGCCTTCAGCTCCTTTCTAGACCAACCTGCATTCTATCTTTGTTTTGTTAAATAATTGTTTCTGTTTCTCAAATTGAGAGAGAGGAAAAAAAAAAAAAAAGAATGCTCTTTGACAAAGTATCTGGCAGTTGTCCTGTAGAGCGTGATAATGTGTGGTTACATTACGGTGGCTAAAC
The DNA here is from genome assembly GCF_028858705.1 of Grus americana. Taxonomy (NCBI): domain Eukaryota; kingdom Metazoa; phylum Chordata; class Aves; order Gruiformes; family Gruidae; genus Grus; species Grus americana. The sequence continues at coordinate 40,967,007 of NC_072853.1, forward strand.
AGGAGAGACTTTGTGATCTGGAATACACACCTCCTCTTGCTAATTAGACAGTTGGAAAAGAACAATTTAGTATTACTTTGGTAAACTTTTTTATATAGAAAGACATCTATATAAACGATGAGATTGCTTTGACAGCTTTTTAATAATGCTGCTTTCCTACCAATTTCTAAGAAGGAAAAACCTAAATATCTTCAATTTTGGCAAGCTCATTAGGTAACAAGAGACCAGATGATGAGATACCTCTGTACCCCTCACTTTCCTTATGCCTGTCCCTTTCCCTATGCCTGTCCCTTTCCCTAGCAGCCGGAAGAAGGAGAGGGAAAAAAAAAAATCAAAACATGGTCTCCCTCTCACCAATGAATTCCAGCTCTTTAGCTGTGATGGACAACTACATGCAGGGGTAGAGCTCTTGTCACCCAAAACAAACCAGTTGCACCAGTAAGAAGAGGATGTTTAGCTAAAGGAAGGAAAGGAGTTAGAAATTTGTCAAGTCTAAATCTGCTCTCAAGAGTTTTTCAATTAATAATTTAATGAGATCACATGGTATTCTTTATCTCCTTAGTCTCTTACATTGTCTTTCATTAGATGTTAATGAGATTTTCTTCATCTCCTCCAAATAGTGTCGTCCCATTTTATTGGTGCATTTTTCCTGTTTGTTTCCAGCTGTACGGCCTTACGTTCAGAGCTGTAGTAAAAAGATACTGACGTCCATAGGGGCAATCCAGACTGCCCCACCAGTGAATTGCAATTACTTACGATCAACCAACATTAAAGCAGAAAGGTTCACTCTGTTTGGCCTGTTCGTCATAAAACAGACCACAGATTTTCACCCAGTAGTTCCTTCATCAAGTTGAGGAGATTGCATTGACCTACTGCCTAGTCTTGAATTACCTTTAATCCATATTCTCAATGCTTTACATTTGGTACTATGTGTAACCATATTTGCAGTTTTGTGCATGGTTTTCACATCTTTTGTTTCATGTGCTTTTTTTTTAAGTCAGATCTCATTCTTTTTTGCTTATCAGTTTTCCTACAGCTTTTATACTTTTTACTTTCTTCCTAGATTTTTTTCTGTCACATACCATTTCTGTCAACAGGGTGCATGCAGGCTGTGCTTCCACAGCGTAAGATCTGTGTGCTCCTGGATCATCCTGTGGTACAAATCTGATCTGAATGAGGCATGGGCATATTTCTGATGAATTAGCCAGAGTACGGGGTATGGATATATGCCAGGCTTTATCCTGACTATGGGTAAACAGATGATGTGTATTCAGCATAAAATTAGAGTGGGCAGGATGAGCTAAAAACTGATCTGTCAAGACAGATTGAAGTTGTACTAAGAATTCAAAATATTTGGAACAAATTTGAACTGACAGACTGAAGTTGTTTTAGTGTTTTGTGTCATATGGCCACAGGGTTTTTGGTCTTGTAATAAGCATCTTAAAACAGGTTTACCATCTTGTTTAACTACAGCCTCAATAACACCAATGTCAGTGAAGTAATAAACTTTCTGATATTAAGACCAGAAAGAATACTTCAGGTAATTCCAGCTGATCCCCAAATGACCCAGAAAGTAGAATTTGCTTCATTAATCCACACTGTGTTCAATAACCTCCCATCATTCTTTAATTCTTCAAGGTCCCATGATAGGAAATACGGAAGCATCCAGTAATACAATGTTGTTTGGCCGATATAGTCAACATACCATTTAGGCAGCACGTGTCTGGGATTTGTACTTTGAGTCACTCCTCTGAACTTTGGCAAACCACTTAGCTTAGAAACAGCCATCCTCAACCTGAGTCTTGGCACTCCCTGAGCACCCTCTTTCAGAGGATATTTAGCCCAGCACACTGATCCATGCTGTGCTGTAGGGAGAGACTGGTGAGACACACCTGCTCTAGGACATTGCTCCCAGCTGCCTTACAACTCACCCCTGCAGCATCGTATGAGAGGGCTCTGCTGCTCTTTCCTGTCTGGGAAACTGCTTTCTAGGAGACAGCTGTGTGAGCTCTCACCTATGGACTGAAGAGGAGAAGCTGCTCATTTGGACCTTGCCAGGAGACAGTACTGCCTGTTCCCTTCTGCCAGCAGAGATGGGGCAGAGAGCGAGTGTGCTGCTTGGCTCGGCTCAGCAGCCCTCTGGTCCCCTGATGCTGGCAGCCAAACAGCCACCAACAGAATAGAAAGAGGAGCTTAGGCAAGCATTGGTCTTATCAAGGAAAGGCAGGCATCAGCAGCTGCCTGCTCTCAACCTATCTGCAAGAGTGCTCCTCTGCCATTGCCGTGCAACACGCTGAGAGATGTGGCTGCCAGCATCAGTTGGGCTGGGAGATGGGGGCTGCCAGTGCTGCCTCCCGCATCTGGCCAGTGTCTGTAGCTTAAGGTAAGGAACCAGCCATGGATAAGAGACAGCTGTGGCTGATAGTTGCCACACTGGGTAACTCCATTGCCTGCTGCTTGTCAGCTGAGATCTGCATTTGGCCATTGGAGGCAGACCACTCTTGCAAAGGGTTAGCAGGCTTGGCATATCCAGGGCTTGTGCCTCAGCCAGACACAAGATGGAGATGCAGTCTAAGAGAGCACCACCATCCCCGAAGAGCACAAAAGAGAGCAACCTGAGGAATAGCTCCTCCAGACATGCCAGGGGAAAGCCAGGACTGACACTGAACTCTGAACTTTATGAGATAAAAGTTGTCCCTGCTTATTTGTATGCCTGCAGATTAGGTATACAATTAGAGGGCAGTTGAGTGAGGAGGTGAGAAGGAAAACAGACAGGACACAAATCCATCAAAACAAATCCAGAATCTTTCGTGTCACTGCAATCAGGTGATAGGTCTTAAGCAAAGAGCCAAAAAAGGGTTTTGACCACTTCCGACAGGAACACAGGAATCTCTTTGTGGATGCACCGGGATCTTTTTTACTTTTAAAAGTTTTTTATAGGATGATAACATGGGGGATTAATAACATATAAAAGAGTTTATGCACTTCTTGGAAAAATGTTTATCCCTTTCTACCCACTTCAGTGCATAAGACCCTCTTATGGTATAAGGTATAAGGATTGGATTTGGTCAAAGTGTAACCCTTTTCTCAGAAAGTGACTGAGTCATCTTTGTAATCTAGTAAAAAGTCCACCTCTGTGCACATTCAGGCATCACCTGACAGAAATAAGCTTCCACTCTTTCTCATTTCTGTTAGTCCTTCAGCTCCAGCTGCAGGATGAATGGGTCTGTTCTCTTTTTGTGACTCACAGATCTCCAGGATATGTGTTTTTAAACAAGAATTATCTCTTTATCTCCTATTTTCCAGGTACTGGAGAATCAGTAGGGATGGTCCAAATGCTTCACTTCTTCAAAGCTCTGTTCAGGACCTTTCTCTTACATAGTACCTCAGGCAAATCATCTCTGAGCAGTAGGAGATGGCCTGGAACCTATTTATTGTCTGCTTATCATGCTTGCCATATACTTGAACATATTTTCCTCTTGTCAGAGCTGTAGTAAGATATTCTAGTACCCAGAGTATCTAATAGTTTGCCCTTCTAATAATGCACTTTGAATAAATATTTGTTCAAATATTTATATGTTTGAATAAATAATTAAATATTAGAGCTGCAGGCACTGCTTACTGATTGTTCACAGCAAGTGTTCATAGTAACAAAATGGCATTGGTTCTGCCTAGCCATGTAGTCCATCTCTTGAAAAAGGGATTGCTGGTATGGCTGAAAAGGGATGGGCTCAAAGGTACCTGGTACCTGCAGTCAGATCACCTCTGCTTTGGGAGAGAAAAGCCCTGACGGGCCTTTTGGAGGTCTGAAGTTTCACTGCTGGATCCAGGTGCTCAGGTCTTGAACTGGAAGGACTTAATGAAAGTGCTTGATCCTTCCTGGGTCACTGAAGTAGGGTTGTGAAGGGGTAGCCAAAATAATGACTCATCCTCCCTCCTATGGGCTCTACTTGGGTGAAGTCTGATGGGTCACTTTCAAGCAGGCTTGACAGGAGCATTTGCTCTCAGAGGAGGTCTCCCCTTGCTGTACATGAGCTTGTTGCTGCTGTAAAAACACAAGGATGTTGAGCTGCACAGTCTAGTCGTATCCCAGCACTAAGGCAAAGGTGACTGGTGGGTATTTGTGTAACTTGCTTTAGAGAGCTTCCCATGTGAGCCTTCCCTTCTCTAGAAAGGTTTTCCTCCAGGCTAACCACACTCGTCTTCAGTGACCGTGTCCCCTTACCTTGCCCCCATTCCTCTTGTGTCCTTTAGGGTATGGACATGGTAGTGCAGCAGGGCACCATGAGGACTGAGGGCTCCCCAGGGTGGCAGGGCAGGGCCTGGCAGCCCGTCCTGTCCTACCACCTCAGGCAGGAGCACCCAGGGCCACTGGGGCAGCCCCTGTCCTGGCATCAGGCACCTCCCTGGGGACAGGTACAGGCCTGGCAGTCCTCTCAGGCAGAGACCCAGAAAGCTCAAGGCTGTGATCTCATCTGCCAACAGTGCTCTCCTCTGAAGAAAGCCTGGTGCTCACCTCTGCTACTTTCTGCACCGGGCATTTTGTTTTGTTTAGTCTGTAATCTCTGTGGTACAGAGAAGCCACCATCCCACCTGAAGACAGCAGTTCAAATGACAACTAGATGCTGCCAATCCCACCTGACACCACCTCCCAGTGCTTCCTGATGCCCCTCTTTCCATGTTCTCTGCCTTCCTGCCGGGGCTCACCCCTGAAGACAGAAATTCACCCTCAGCACAATCCACTCTCTGGGGCTGAGAAATCTGCATGGCTTAATTTCATGGGCCTTGTCAACATGTCTTGGGAAGAAAGCAGCTGATTAAGTAGTAGCTAATCCTTCTTCGCTGTTAGAATGAAAAGTAGTACAGTAAAACATTTTGTATGTTGCCTATCTCCTGAAGTTAAAAGGGTAAAAAAGAAGAAAAGCAAATAACTATATTTTGGGTAAAACAGAAAAACCTCCTGATCAGAAAGGAGCTATTTACACATGCTCTTCAGATGACCATGTGCTAGCCAATTTTAAATTAATATAATTTCACAACTATTTCATAGCTCTTTCTTTGTTCCTTGTGCATGTTATTAACCCGTAAGTGACACCGTCCTGCTCACTGGCTTGCAGCGGTGAGGAGGAGCCGTGCCTGGGCTGCCTGGGAAGCAGAAGCAGGGAGAGGTGAGGGGACCTCGCAGTCCTGTTTCTCAATGGCCGGGCTGTCACCTGTCACCTTCTGCTCAGTCAGGCTCATCCATCCTAGTAGAAAACTGCTTCAATAATCCTTACTTTGTCCTGTTTGCATTAAATACAGAGAGCCGGGAGTATGTTCTCCTATATTACCTCCCTGCCTGGTGTGGGGTTTTGCCACCTGTGCCTGCCCTGAGTGCCAGCGCTTTGCAGAGGGCTGCTGCGTTTCCTTGGGTGTGAGGAGCACTCTGGGGAAAGCGAACCACAAGCAAGACTTCACATCTTCACTTCTGTTCCATAAAGACCTAACAGTTTGAGGCGGCAGGATGGCACGGAGGGGTGCAAACAGAAAGCTGCAGTGCGATTGTGCCATCAGCCATCCGAACTTGTGCGGTGGACAGCTCTGTGGCTAGCAGCCCATCCTAGGGCAGCCCATCCTCGGATGGAGGTGGTCTTCTCCCCAACGGCTCCTTCAGGACACTCTTACTGACTGGGTCTCCTCTGCCTAAGCGGGGAAAAGGCAACTCTAATACATGAAAACGGAAACTGGAGAGTCAATTCTTTGCACGTCCAACTGATGTTTCCAAATGTTGCCACCAGAGGATGTACCAAGCACATTTTTGCTGGATCAACACATAAACAGATTAAAATAGCCAGATTTACCAGCAGAGGTAGCATAACTTCTGTATAGAGACAGGAAATTTCAGTGTAAACAACAGTTCATGAAAAAGAGAATACAGAGAGAGACAAGAAAGTTACGCACTGTATTTTCTGATGCATTTATTCCACCAGCTCTTGAATCTTTAGCATATTAAATGGTAAATGCATTTCTGATTTTTTTAATACATTGCTAATACTGAGAATATCGAGGCTAGGCCACTTCCAGTCTTTAATGCAGTTTCTTGCAAAGACAGCAGCCATTTTGATGGTTGAATATTTTTCATTGCAGTAATTCATCTTCTAGATCCGGGATAGTCAGCAATTTAAGCACTGGACAGAATAAAAAGTGTTCAAAGAGACAATGGCTACTAGACTGCGGCACTGACTCAAAAGCTGTTTGAAAAATGGTTGCTATAAAAAGGAATGGTAAGAGCATCAACTGTAGATAACAAGACAGCATTTAAAATTGGTGTTTTAGAGAAAGATCTGTAATCTTCTCAAAGAGAAATGTCAGAGATTCCTTAGCAGTTACATCCTGTACCAGCAAGAAAGTATATATTTTTAACTGAAAAAACTAATTGATTTCCTCCCAGCATTTTTCCCCCTTATTACATGCACTGAATATTTCTAGGAAGCCGCAGATATACTTCAAAATGTACATTCTGAAAGTGTATAATGTAGCCAAATATTCAGGAATACACAGTCTGCATTAATTGTTTTCAGACTTCATTAATGGTCTGACTCTGATGATTCAGTGTCTCGGTCAGTGGCAAACCACCCCATTCAGTGGAACAGGATCAAGCCTTTAAAAATATATTTTAAAATTAATTATTTATCATCGTACCCTAAAATGAAAATGATTCTTTACAGGAGCTTATGTTCCATGGATAAACTGAGTTAATGCGATTGTGATTCCTTCCTAGAACTGACTATGACTAGTTAACTTGTTTATGGCTCTGTGTTTGTTTAGGCATAAAAGTCTCATCTAATAACTGAGGAGTTATTAACTTTCTAAAACAACCTGTTTACTCAGTACATGTTGTCTCTGTATTATGATAAACAACATGAAATCAGATGGATTAAGGAAAGACTCACTGGTCTATGTTGAAGTCTGCAGAGAAGAGTTATTCTGGATATAAATTGCAGTTATTGTTTATTTGAATGAGCTTGCCAGTATAAAAATTAGCAGAATAATTTTCCTTTAGTTACAGTGCTCACAACATCTGCAATTACTGTAGTAGAAAGCAGTGGATGAACAGATTCATCTTCCATATTGTAAATACAGTCAGGTTTTTCAGCTGGCAGTGTGCTAGGGTTCATTTTTTAACCAATATCATACACTTTTTCAATTATTGGTACTATCTCCAGCTGCTTAATCCTGTCTTTTTGAAGTCAGTATGCAAGTGGTAGGAAGCTTGAATGTTGCAGTAAGGCTCTTTATTGAGCAGCCAATTATAAAGTAAATATTTTTGTTACTTCTACCTAATGGCAAACAAGCAAATTCTGGGTACTTTTTCATACTCTTGTCTTCTCATGGCTGCTATCTGTCCATGACGGCTGGAGCCCCTGAAAGACCTGTAACATGTCAGGTGCCTTGATCACTTCCTCTGAAAGTGGGAAGTCACTCTTCACCCCCCGTCTCTGCGAGAGCAGATAGGGAGGGAATTTGGAGCCCTTGGCAACACAAGTCCCTGCTCACGCCCATGTAGTTCACAAGCCGTCATCAGAAGCTTCTTGTGGTACATTCTTGGAAATCTCTTAGCTCTGAGAAGTTAGGATATAACATCCCTACTCTTCACTGCCTTTGAATCTTCTCTATTTCCTTTATTTGAATAATACAAAAGGAAATCAAACACATCATAGAAGTCTTATACATATGTATACACAACTGAGCAAGCAAAACTCAATCAGCATCTAAGACACAGAGGAAGAGAACAGTTCACATATTAGTATTTTTTTTAGAGCCTGACCGTGTCTGTCCTCACTCATGCACAGATCCCAACACGCGGGCGTAGAGGGGAAAAGAATCCTCTGGATACACAGGACTCTGTGCCAGCTATACCCAAGGCAAGCGCATTACAGCCAGAAACACTGGGTAAGCAGACACCAGAGGCTCCACTGGGCAGCTTGGTGAAGAGATTGCTTCTGAGTTCCATGTTTATGAAGAGTTTGGAGACCCAGGCACATCTGGTCTAGTCCTTGCAATGAAGTCGTTGCTGTTTGCTGCCACCATGGACCCACCTGCGCAGTCCCACACCTCTTGAGTCTCCACCTGAGCCTCAAAGCAGCACAACCTCCAGCGGAGCCTTCAAGCAGGGCTTGGGAAGCCTGCATCCTCCTCCTCTCTCCTGCTGAACCATACCTACACCCAAAACAGGATCCAATTCACTATCCTTAGGAGCACCTGGCACATGTCTCTTTTGCCCTTTCATTAGCCCAGAGTCCGCAAGGAGGTATTGTCACTTGTGCAACTGAAGAATAGTCAACCCCTCCAGGGTACAATAGGTAGGGCAATGCCTAAGAAACTCCATCACCCAGGTAAATGGTGCCAGACAGAGCTGGTTAGAGCAGCCTTTCATCCTGGCAACACTTTTAGCTCTGGGGTTTACATACATGCCTCTAACCCCAAATTTCTCTCACAACTGTGATGTCAGAAACCTCCAAAATATTTTCAGTTAGCTTGTTGTGGGAGATTCCAGTTGTACTTCACGTGGTCTTCTCCTCTGTAGTGGACATATCTGGAGCCAATTTCTGGTGTGTAGCTTCATCCAAAACCTCACCGTAATCACTAGCACTTCTGAGGCTCCTCAGATGGGTGGCTGACAGGAAGCTGCCTGGTTATACGAGTTTTAACACATCTTTCAACTAACTCTGAGATCCAAATGCAAAATCTGCTGGAACATGCAAGGACATCATGTGGATTTATGATATTTGCTTGAGGACTCTGTAGCCATAAACCAACGAATGGATTACAATGAGATAAATACAGTATTTTCTTCTGCCAAATGCAATTCTGTCCCAATACTTTTCATTGCATTATTTAATTGAAAGCAGCTCCCATTTTGCTCAACCTAGCAATTTGAAAGTTTAAAAGATAAGCCACATTTCTTTGTTTGAATATACTGTCAAATGCATTTGAAAATAAAATGCTCAATCATGATAATGTTAAGTCTGCTCCTTATGTTTGTGGGTTTAAAATGTTAAACCTAATAATACTCCTTTTCTGAAACTGGGCCAATCCTGCTTCACTTGAAGTCAATGGGAATTTTGCCAAAGACTTAAATGAAAGCAAGGTTGAGGCCTATATATTAGCTTCAGGCTTTAGGACTTCACAGGAGCCCAGAATTTCCACTTTCTGGAAATTAAATATTTCCAACTGCACTGAGCTGTCTGATTGCAAATTGCTGCCACAACTGCAAAAAAAAGCATTAAAACGAACACTGACAAAGAGTGAAATATTTTTTTTTCATATTGCTGCCAGTTTTAAAGCAACAGTGATAAACTGGAAATAGACTTTTTTTTTTTTTTTTTAACAGTTGCATTTCTCAGACATGACACAGCACCAGTCCTGCAGGCAAATACACACAAGGAGAATTGCAAAGCACAGGTACCGTCTGCTTGTCTTCAACAAGCCTGCGCACAGCTTGGAAGCCCACCTACACAAAGGAACTGGGTAGCAGTAGCTGCTATAGCTACTTCAAAGATGTTTTGAAGAACAGTATCTTCTTAATTTTAATTATGGACACCTTTTTGTAGTACTGATCTTTTTTATTTTGACAGAATGGTTCAAAAGGAAGGGTGAGAAAGTTTTAAACATTTTTGTTGCCAATTCTAATCAAACTAATTTAATAAACTCTTTCTCAGTTATTATGAAATCCTAATAAACTCAGTAGGCAGATGAAAGATGGACCAGATAAGTTTTACCTGACATAGAGAATGAATAGTCCTTTCAGCACTCAGTTCTTTTGAATGAACAGTCAACATAGCTCATGGAAAATAGTTTCTGCATTTGGACCAGCACTCTATGAAATACCAAGCTATTTGAACGAATATTTTAGTCATGGCCTGAGAATGCAAGCAAACATGAAGGAAAGCAAGAGAGAGACAGGACCAAGCACACTATCTTACTCATCAAATTTAAGATGTCAGTCTTCCCAGACACCAAATTAATCTCCTGGGTTTGGAGAGGCTTCCTCCCTCGCTTCATTTAGTGATCAGAGAGCTCAGAGCACTGCAGGTCAGGTACAAACAAAGTGCCTCAGTGACACAGTGTCACTATTCCTGTGTGCCTGGTTTCCTAGAACCAGCATACTTACAAGGCTGAGGGTTTATCTGCGAAGGAGTTCAGAACAATTGTGAAGAAATTTCAGAAATTATAGAATTGCAGAATGGTTTGGGTCAGAAGGGACCTTTAAAGATAATCTAGTGCAACCTCCCCTGCTGTGGATTGGCATATGTCATAAAAATATTACATTTTACCCATGTTTTCCTTTTTGGTACATTATTTCAGCACAGAGGAACACTAAAAGTCATGTTCTGATTGCTGTGGCATTGCACAAGTTGTGGTCTGTCTCCCTTCACCCCACAATCTTGAGGAACTATTTTGTCTACCACTTGAACCCTGCCCCCCAATGTTTTACAGATAGGTGAGTAGCTCTGTACCCTTTGCAGGGAAACTTAGAATCATTTTGGTTGGAAAAAACCTTTAAGATCATTGGGTCCAACCGTTAACCTGACACTGCCAAGTCCAACCACTAAACCATGTCCCTAAGCACCACATCTACATGTCTTTTCAATACCTCCAGGGATGGTGACTCAACCACTTCCCTGGGCAGCCTGTTCCAGTGCTTGATAACCCTTTTGGTGAAGAAATTTTTCCTAATATCCAATCTAAACCTTCCCTGGCGCAACTTGAGGCCATTTCTTCTTGTCCTACCAACTTAGAAAATTCCTCCTCTCCTTTCCTTTACCGATATCACAGTAAGTGGGGCCTGATTTAGAGACTCGGAATATCTACAGATCCAACAGATTTTAAGCACTTTTGAACAGCAATACCTCCTGAAAACCAGCATAAAATGTCTGTGTGGAGTTCCTTCCACAGCAGGATGTGCATTTGCAAATTCGACTTGAAGCTTATTAAAAGCGCATTATGTCTTTCTATGAATTATATGTATGCCATGGTAATTCCATCTTACTTTGGATGGATAATTATGGATTTGTTTTATTTATCTGGGAAAGATGGAGTTTGGGGTACAATGTAGTGGTTAAATAATTGCCAAGACACCATAAAGACATTACTCTATTTAACGTGCACAATCGTACATTCAGTCAACTGATGATACAAGCCAAGCAGAACTAATCAAAACATTGAAGGTGGGTGCTCGCTGCCAGCATCTCTCCTGTATTTACCAGACGAGCTATTTACAAACCTAGAATGTGAGCTACTTAACTGTGAGTGAATTGAGTTTTAAAAATAAAATGTCGCTAAAATTAAATAAAAATGTTCACTAAGAAGAGTTAGAGTTACAGACTCTCTACAGATTGGATTTTCAGTAGGCATATCATTCACCAGTGATAATATCTTCACTTTTAGGCTGCTCACTGCCCTTCTACAGCTCAAATATGCATTGTTAGTGAGAAATGAATGTTATCACTAGATTTCCCAAAATCTTAGAAAACACGACTGGAAATAACTTCCAGAGTTCATCTGCCCACCTCCTCAGGTGGATCAGCTATATCTAAACCTTTCCCAAGGGATGTTTACCCAGCCTGCTACCATCTGTCGCGTGTTGTAGCCTGAGACCCTGTGAGCTGACGCAGGTCTCTTCAGCTTATTCCTCCAAGCTGGCACTGGAGGAGATCTCTTTAGGGGATCTCATTAGTTCAATGACTAATGTCCACTCCCTTCTGCCCCCCCCACCCCGTCCCCATCTTCCCAGGCTCAGTTTCACTCCCAGCTCTTCTACCTCTTCTCCCCCGAGCAGCACAGGAGACATCTGTTCCACTGTGGTCCTCCATGGGCTGCAGGGGGACAGCACATGTCACCATGGTCTTCACAATGGGCTGCAGGGGAATCTCTTCTCCAGTGCCTGGAGCAGGTGCCTGGAGCTCCTCCTCCTCCTTCTTCACTTATATTGGTGTCTACATAGTTGCTTCTGTCACATTTTCTAACTCCCCCCTCACAGCTGCCACGCTGTGTTTTTTACTCTTTTGTAAATATGTTACCAGAGAGGCACCACCAGCATTGCTAAGGGACTTGGCTTTCAGCAGTGGTGGGTCCGTCTCAGAGCAGGCTGGAAGTGTCTCTCTCAAACACGGGGGTAGCTCCTGGTGTCTTTTCACAGAATCCACCCCTGCAGCCCCCCTGCTACCAAAATCTTGCAACATAAACCTAATACAATACCTAGTACTTTCAGTACAAGATGGCAACTTGTCACCTTTTTTACAGCTGCTGCACATTGAACCAAGAAGTTAAATATCACTTAGCAATACACCCTTTTCATCTTCTCATCAGTTTCTGGTTTCACCCACTCTCACGTTCTCAGCATTCTCTCTGCCTTGAACTAGATATTCTGAAATCTTTCATTTTCCATTCTTTGTGCAGTTTAACACGGCATTGGTTTAGCCTTCTGCATAATCAGTAATCACCAGTCGGTGATACTGTCTTTCTTTACCTATACGCTCCTCCAGAAATGCTCACTACTTCGTCCTGAGCTACTCAGTGACCTCCTGCTACTGCTTTGCAGCCATGCTGGAGTATGCACAGCATAGCTGAGGTACCTGAGCAGCAGTCCCTCCATGAATCCCTCATCCAGAACAACTACTCCATTACTTTTTTTGTTAGAAATCCTAGTACATATTAGCTATTACTAAATCCTGAGTCTTTACCACAAGCAAAACTTAAGTGGGCATGCAGTTTACCTGTATTAACTCTGTAGTTGTTTGTACTCTTTTCTACACAGGTATGGAGACACCAACCTTTTCTTAAGAAACCTTAGCAACTATTAGATCATCTGTTAGCTTGTTAGTCTCTTCTGTAGTACATTTCAAAGAACATATGGAGAAAAACTTGACTGGTAGACCCTATTACATTTTTTATGGTAAATAAAAATATTAACTGCACTAAAATAATTTTGCCCATTTTGCAGTGTACTTTAGACCATCATAGGACTTAAAGCTGCATGTCACAAAAACGGGGGATAAATAAAGTAGTACAAGATATAACATGCTTACCAAAGGACCTTGATTCTGAAATATCCATGAAAATATCAAAGTTGTAATCTTTATAAAAATATAGTTGTTCTCTATACCAAACTCACTGGGAATCTTAAAATTTGGTTGGATAGCAAAACAGATATTTTGCTTATAATGTGCATGTAAATCATACACATTAAAAACAATGTTTTAAAGTTGAATGTTATGTATTTAAGTGCTTAATTGTAATTCATGGACTTAGGACCACTACCTAAGTAGTAGGCTTCATTTCAGAATTTTCTAATTTCTGACTGCTTAAATATGGAATTTAGTATTACATTGTCATATTTTTTATCCAGAAATATCTCTCTCTAGGAACAGTCAATATTTAAGTATGCCTTTGGTGCTAAGGGTCAGAAAAAGAGTTTTATCTATCTAAAAAAAATGTCAAGGAAATAGATGGTGGGATGGAAATACAGCAATATCCCAATATCACCACATATGCAGGCTTCATAGAGTTGCTTACAATTTATATATAAATCTTGACATTTGGTTTCATTATTTGTTTGTTGTTTATTTATATTCCTCAGCAGGCTTATGGATGTTCTCTAGTGTATATTTTCATCAGCTATCTTTCTTCTTAACCTGTAAAAGCTCATTTTGATTCTCCTAGATAAAGCATCTTCATCCGATACCAGCCTTCTCATATCAGTAATTCTATTTCCTTCTGTGAAGGGTCTGATGATCTGGCTGCCTGGTAGCTACCATGATTATCTGACACAAGCTATATCTATACTACTACTTCATTGCTTTCCACCATTAAAACAGAGGCAAAAATGATGTCAAGAGACAAGAGGATGAGAAAATTATTTTGCATTAATAAAGCCCACAGTCATGACTGACTGATAAGGAACTAAGTGGTGATCGTGGAAGTGTAGTTTCACTCTCTGGATGGATGGAAGAGTGAAGGTATGTCTAAAAGTCATCACAGCAACTGAAATTGTCTTAATCAGGCATATCAGTACATGATAAGTGAGTGGCTTAGTGAAATGATGAGTGATGAATCAAAATGGTCAACATGTGCCTTGTGCATTTCATTGCTCGATTACACACAATTGAGAAAGACTGGCATTGAAAACCCTGTTCATCTCTTCAGTTAGGATGTTCCTATCTCCTTAACCTGAGACTAAGCTGAAAATAATAAGCAAAACTCTGTTTTTAACAAAAATAAATAAGCAACCATTGGTAACATGAGAGAAAGAAGTGCAGGATTCCACAGGTTTCTGATAGGCAAGAGAAGAGATCTTGGCTAACTGCGGCAAGGAGGGCCATGCACCTCCTTTGTTTCACATCAGCTACAGCAAGATCAACTTTATATAAGAACAGGAAGCTGCCCGATGATAAAATAATAGTGGGTTTTGTGGTTTTATTTATTTATTTATTCTCTTCTTCTCTTCATATTACAACCAGAAACAGGCTCCATAAAATAGGAATTTTGACCACACTGGTTATGTCTTGTGATCATGACGGGGGATGTGTGTGTGTGTGTGTTGATATTCACATGGTCTGTGCCTAAGCTGAGGAAATCAGGACTGTTTGGAGGCTTGTGGACAGGTGTGTGAACCTAGACTGTGTCCTAAATTCAGCAAGTCAGCTAAGATGGAAACAAGGGCACATGGACTGCCAGCAACTCATGCTCTGGTTAGGTGCCCAAGCTAGAAGGCTGAGACCAACCTGTATGTGTGCCCTTCTGACTCTAGATAGAGCTACTGGGGCAAACTCATCAATACCTATGATTTTATTCAGATTAGAATTTAAGTAATTAGGATTTTATTCATATTAAAAAAGCTAAATAATTTTGGGGTGCATGAATGAGCCAAGAATATCTTATTGTAGTATGTCAGCTTTCTGTAACTTTATTGTAACAAGAGTTTAAAGCAATACCCACAATACTTTCTGATCTATTCCCTTGCAGACTTATGTTTATATTTACCATCTACTCAATTAATTTCTGTTTCTTTAGGACTAGCAATAAATATTGCATTACTTATAGGATGACCTGTATTGAATATTGAACTGGTCTCTGCTTAGAGTCTTGGTGAGAAAAGATGAATTCTCAGCAGGAAAGGACATAAAGTCATGAATAAGTATTTACCTAAGAATAATATCTAGCATGTAGAAGTTTTTAGGTGAGAAAAGCAAAGAAGGAATCCAAAATAGACTGTCACAATAAATCTATTCTTCTCATCTGCTCCTGGTTTAGTATTTTCACTTGACAGATTAACAGAGATGTGTAGCATATGGATTGCTCTGCTATGAATTATTGCATGTGGTATTCAGGCCTAAAGTACATAACTCTTTTAAAGTGATCTACAATGGAAAATTGTTAATAAATTTTTTCTGCTCAGATCAATGCTAGTATTAGTGACAGGAAAATCAATTTAAGATTCAGCTAGACCCAAACTTTCTTGAAATTTGTAATTATATGGCTAATTTTATTTGTTTAATTCTTCTGCTTTCTCATTTCTGGTGTTCCTGGCTACAGCTCACACCAAAACAAACAAACAAACAAAAAGTACCAAATGCTGCAGAACCAATCCCTCAGTCCTCCAAGAAAGGCTTTCACACACTGTTTATGGCTAAAACTCCAATGAAATGTATTTTCAATTAGACACAGATGCACACTGACAACACTATGATGACAGTTAAATTACCAGTACTTTCAACACAGAGTGCATTTGTGAATATGCGACATGTTTTTTTTTAAATGGCCCTACTGAGAGGTTCCATACTTTTAAGCAATGTTTACCCAAGGTCCTGAATAACTTTTACTAGTGGTTTTACACACAGGGAGTGAAATCCAGACCTTGTGAAGTAAATGCTGCTTTTACTATATAGGTAGTGGGTCCAATATCTGCATATTCCAATTCTCTCTCCCCAACAGACTATAAAGAGAGATGCTAAGAGCTTATGGGGCAATTGAGGAATGTTCCTGACACAATCCAGAGAGTCCTTCGCATACTTGATAATGCTATTTTTGTTCTTCGTCTTAAGAATCTGATTGCCAGGGCTGTGGTCTTGTGCCCCATATCATACTATCTTTAATGACTGCAAAAATAAAAAAAAAAAAAAAATAATAAAAAAGATTAGGTTAGGTCTTTATTTAAACTCTCAGGGGCATCTTGTCTTTCAGCACTATCCTTTCATTTTACTAATTTCTGAATTTCATTTAACTATGTTTATTTTAAGCTCAAAACTAATAAAATCTATTGAGTGGGTGGTCAGTGCTGTGTTACAAGAATTTTCCAAGCAAAGCCTATATTTAAAATGAAATATCTATAATTCAGTTGAAGAGAATGAATTTCACAGCTCTGAAAAAAATCCCTTTTTGATATGACTCATGAGCATAATGGCAACTACAGTCATCAGATGTACTTGCCACAGATATGGTTATGTACATAAAATCACTGTCAGTTTAGTTTGCTGAATAAAAGGAATTTATAATAATAATTCATACCTGTGAAAAATATCAGCTTTCCCATGTACAATTGTGGAGTTTTAATGTTTTTAACCCAAATACATGAAAATGTTATTATGTTGATATAGACTACATTTAAAAAAATGTTTAAATAGCAGGGCAGATCTGAGGGTATATATTGCTGGAACACATAACTTTTGACCTGATTCATCCACATTGGCCTATTTTGAGACACAGAATCTGTAAAACTCATGCATGCAAAGCATCTGACTATTGAGAAGAATATGGTCTCAGTGAAAAAGTGAAGTATGTCACAGTTACTCCTGAGTTTCCAGGCCAGATGAAAGAGAACTCAAGGATGCATGCATGGATTTTTGTTGGAGTACAGGTTGAAAATGCATGTAGAATGCTTTTGCAAAGCTTTAGATATGTTAATACCTCTATCCAAGTTAAGGTGAGTATGTTATGTGAACAAGAATTGTTTAAATAGTAAAGAATTTGTGTGGTTAAGTTCACATGCTAGTAATTCTGGTATTTCGTTCATTCACTACTTTCTCATAAACATTTACATTTAATATCTACCTGTTAAGCATAATATCTTTCTCAAAAAAATGGATTTTAGAGTACACAACAAAAAAAATTAGCTCAAGTCAACATTAATTATTTAAAGTGCTACTTGAAGTGGAATATTCATCAATATTGCATTCATCTATTGTGTCTGAATTGTGTAACAAACTTTGGAAACCACATATGCCTCAGCCATACAAAGTATTTACTTTTTCTTCCCCCAAAATAAAGAATTTGGCTCAAGTGGCTTCTTTGAGTCATGTATTTCTTCCTTATGGAAGGGAAATTTGGTATTTTTCTTACCAGTGCTGATACTTGCCATCTATGAAAACAGTTTTGCCTGGCTTTTTACAAATTCTTTTCACAGGCCTCATTGCTCTTCTATGGATAGACATATTGCCCATTTCTGACATCAACAGATGCAGTGCTTTGAGACTCTACAGAAAGTAATGGTGCCTGACATTTCTAGGGTGAAAGCCTCTCTTTGGTTTTAGTGCTAATGGAAACAGACTTTTTGTCTTCTTGAAAATCCAAAGCCAGAATGTAAATGGCTATGTAGTAAACAGAACAGTTTCTTTTTTAATCCCAGAAAATAAAGGAAAAAGCAAAAAACCCCTCTCTTACTGCAAAGTTATATTAGAACTTTGAAAAAAACCCCACTTTCTCTCCAAACCTTGCTTTCTTTATTACCTATTAGATGTCCATTAATACTGAACAACTACCAATATTTACACTTTATACATAAGGGAATTTGACAACTGCATGCATTACATCAGTGGCAAAGTATTTACGAATGAGAACAAACCCCAGACAGATTGGCTATAGTGATTCACAGAACCATTTTATGCTAGGATGGGGTGTTCAGATGGCTTATACTAAATGAAAATGTCAGTTACTTTGAATTAGTCCTACAGCAGTTCTGAAGACTAGATTCTCTACTTAGTAAAGGAGACCTGATAAATAACATTTTATTTCTGTTCATAGGAGCTCAAGATCTAGTGCAAAGAATTCTCTATGGTACAAAACAGGAAAAGAAAATATGAGGTATTTTAGAGGCTGGTTTGAAGGGCAGGGATGTTTCATAAAGGGAGGTTTCCTAAAAGTGGTAAATGCCTGGGCAGGCTTAGCATCTGGAAAGTGATATTTCTTGAAGAATAAGTACTGAACAATGATCCTTGGATATCATCTAATTCCTATAATAACATATTTTCAGTGTATAGGATAACTTCTTTTAAATTCTTGCTTCAGGCCTAAAAATCTATAATGTTCTCAGTGTTTGATTGCTATTTATGTTAGACTGAAAGAGGTTGCTAAAAGAGTGCTGCTAGTCAAGGCGCTAAAGCCTTAACATCCCAACATACATATCGATTCTGCTTCATCTGTGTAAGGCATATGCAACTGGATCTAATGAGACGCATCCACACTTGATGTGAACTGCATACTTCACTCTTTGCCAGGCAGAGGCCTAAGTCCATAAAAGTCATCGACAGTCAAAATCTCAAGCTGACCAGAAAATCTCAAGTTTTGTAGAGGTACTAGATTTTGCACGATGCACTCAACATTATGTCAATGAGATATTGACCATCTTTGTCAGCTTTGTCATATTGTCTTATGGAAAAAATAGTTTTGCAGAGGCCAGTCCTTAGGAACAAGAGGATTCCAACATTCCAAAGAAATCCAGCCAATTCTGAGAAGGTTTTCAAATGAAACGTTTTAGGTTCCTCAGTTCAATGAAATATTTCAATCTGGGCAAAGCAATCTGAAACAATTCACAATGGGATTGGAAGACATAAAATCTAATTGAAATATGCCCATGGAACATATTAATTTACAAAACCTGCATGTTCCATCATAAAATTGTTCTGATGGAAAAAAAATGTACAGGTCTCTTTGAAACTTTACTTCAGGTAATATGCAAGATATTTCCTTCCAGGTTTTGACCTACTAAGAAACCATATATTGACACCTTAAATAGAATGACACTGATGCCAGGGGAATAGTTTGGTACCATCATCAACTGTTCAGAGATATGATTTTATAGACATAGAAGAAGCAGGCTCTGAACAATTAAATTCTTGTTGGTTGTGCTCTCCTGGAAGTTCCAAAACCACACAAGATCATTAGGTATTCTTCTTTTGAAAGCCAGGAGTCAAACACTTTATTTTAATTTTTTCACATAAGTCTTCTCTCTTCTTGTTTCCTTTAACTTGTTTCCTCCTGGCCTCCAAGGTAACAAGAGTCTCTTATGATGAATTCAAAACACTGAGTCCATGATCATCTAAGTCTCCTTTGTGTAATGAGTCTTTTAAATTCTGGATCTCTCAGATCTTAATGCCATGCCTGATACTATTTGGAGACATTTTTAGAAGACCATTGTCCACTTGTCTAGATATTGAAAGAATTGCCCTGGCTATTAGACCAGCTGCTTAACCCCTCTCCTGCCTTTACCTTCACTTGGCCGTAGGAACCACTTTTTCTGGTAACCTTGATTGTGCAAGGAGCTAAGCTCAGCTAAGTAACTTCTTACATGGACACACACACAATTCTTATGCACACACACAAAGTACGCACTAGAACAAGAACAGGAAAGTCACACACAAAGACATCAAACTCCCAAACACAGTCATTAATGCAGAATTTTGTCACCCACAAAAGTTTTGGTTTTGATCTGAGTTATATCAGCCATTTCAGCTCTGTCTTTTTAGCCTGATTAGCCTGTGTGTGGCAGTTTATTGGTTTCCACTGACTTGGAAAGTTTGCATTTGAGAGTTTTGTAGTGCCTTTTTTTTTTTTTAAATGCTCTGATGAAATTTCACCAAGGAATTTCATACTTCTGTTTTCTGTTATTATCTGAGTACAGACCTCTTCAAAGTCGACAGCGATCAGCTGGATATAGTCACTTGAGAGCTCAACAGTGAGTCCAGAAGGTGTCACATTCTTGCTATAAAATGAAGACTCAAAGCCAGAATGAAAGGTTACAACTAGAAAAAACTCACAACATAAAAATGGGATATATACACTTACACATATGTATTCCCCAAATGGTCACAGCACCTTTGTGCAACCTGGATCAATGGAAGTTGTAACATCAATGCAAACATGCTTTATGTGAAAAGAGCATTTTCACCAACACTTGACAAGCTTTTCTCTTGTATGAAATGACCTTCAGTGGTCCCAGAATGATGTGAGTACTAAACAGTCAAGCATTTCAGTAATTTCAGGGGAACAGAAAGACAATCAGGGTCTTTACTGTGGCAAAGCACTGTAAAATGTAATGGCTAGGAGTTAAAAGAGTTAAAGCGAAATTAGAATAAGGGCAATCATTTTCAACAATGAGCCATTTAATTTCTGATACAGAGTACCAAGAGAAATATGAAGATTTTGAAGAGAGATTTTGTTCCCTTCCAATCAAGATTTAGTATCTACTTCTGGAAACACCTTCACTCAAACACAGGAATGTGGAAAGCATCCTGTGCTTGATTCAGGAGCCAAAACAGGGGTGTCTAACACCATCTGAGGTGCTCTAGAAGATGTGATCTGGTCTCCAGGTGCTGTGCAAGTACAGGTCTCTCTTTACAGCGGTGTCACAGCTGCTCGTCCTGGGTGTGTGTTTCATACCCTGGGGCGTCCAAACTGGCACTAGATGCTTATGTTTGAGCACCTTGTACAGTAGGAAACGAAACTGATCTGTTAGTAGTTGATCTTCCTGTATTAATTCTGACCATTTTCAGAAGGAAATGAAAAACAAGACTGCCATTTCATTTTTCTGTTCTTTAATATCAAGCTGGCAAATCCATGGAGAGAAACTAGTAATCTTATTCTTGGAAATTTGCAGGAAAGTATATGAGTTTGTTTTCTTTCTCTGAAACATTTTTAATGGGTTTATTCTATGCTGCTTCATAACAAAGGTAGGTTCATGTCAACAGCAAGCAATCACTTAAAGCTTTGTAGAATCAATACTCTCATAAATTTAAAATGGACATGCATATGAAACTGTTTGAATCCAGCCTTCATTTTTGTCTTCCAGGCCATATCACAAATTCTTAACTAGCTATCTAATGAAATAACTAACTGACTAAAGGTCAAGCAATGGACACATTATTTTCCTGTTGCAATTCTTATCTGGATATTTTATTCATTTCTGAGTAATGTCATTCATCCAGGAGAGCTCTATGAAAATATAAGTGTAAGTGCTACTTACAGTGAGCCAGGAACAAAGAAAGAAGCAGTGGATTCAAGGCTTTTTGGCTCTAATGTGCTGCTTTCTAGATAATGGTCTCTCTTGGTGTTATAATGAAAAGCAAACATATCATTAAGAAAGAGCTCCATAAAAACTGCCTGTCATACATCTTAAGCTTCATTAGTTTAGATTAATGATTTACTTGATATACATGACAATAGGTGAAGCAAATCTTTATTTATTTATTGACAATTCAATGTAACTGTGACATGCATAAACAGGCTTCCTCCTGATTAGTTCCATGTTTTAAAGTAACTTTGTGTTATAAAACTTGTTAACTACAGTATCATTTTATTGAACTCTGCTCTGTGAATGATGTGATCTACATTGAAAGGCGTCAATATTGCAGCCATTCCTGGCGGGCATTGGAGCATTATGCACACAGATTGTAGTAGATATCTCATTGTACAAATCCACAGACCCAGAAAATGTCCAGTTATTGAGACTGCAAAGAGAGGACAATGTTCTATTCATAGGATCTGCACTGCAAGGTCACAGAATGAAACCTGAACTAAGTGTAAGGTTCAGATTAGTTTCACGGTGTTGCAGAGGACCTCCCTGAAAGTTAGGGCTCTGAAAGCACCAGTCCTTTCCCAGAGATCCCTGGCAAGGGTTCATAGCATGCAGCGTAGCATTTATATGAATACGTAGTTGGGGAGTGATTTCCAGTGTAAAGCTCTTGTAAAGCCCAGCAAGAGGGAGAAAGAGAGAGTGGTAGAAAGGAAGTTGTATGAGCCTTTTTGGGAAAATGCTTGCAGAGTGATGATACAAAGATGTTGAATTTTGACATGTTTTTTTTCTTGGATGAAATAATTTGTGCTTAGAATTAGTTACAATTTCAAAGCTATAATCCTATAGCACCATTGACATCCTGTGGTTCTCCCCTGTGAATGCTCCTGAAACACATAGCTAGAAATGAGTTTCTCTAACAGTAGCAATTTTAGGCAGAACTGATAGTGTTGTCTCTTACTTTGCCAGTTTCATGCTTTCCATTATAAAGATCTATTTTCAGTGACTTCTAAATTTGCCAACTTCTCTGGGCTGATATTTTACACCTTGAATGTTGACTTCAGGTTGCAGTTCCTGGAAAAAGCCAACCAAAATAGTTCAAATGAGCTGAAGTAAGGCTCAAAGGTCAAGGTCAAAGAAGGGGTCAAAGAAGGGAGGAATGGGAAAAAAGAGTCTTTGCCCAATATGCACACTGCTGGGTGAACACAAGTGTCCTGAGTCTCACTATTGTTCTGCTGCTAGTAAAAATGACAATGCGATGGCTATCTCTGATCTCAGGGCTCCATAGCTGACCTGCAAGAACTACATTGCTGCTATCTGCTTTCTGCTAAAACCTCCAAAGTTCTTCTCCAGCTCTGTCATTTGTGGCCACAGGACAACATTTCCTCCAGTTTCTTCTTTTAAAAAACCCTGAGTTCACACAGAAAAAAACCACACACAAGGAAAGCTAACAAGATAACAAAATTAAAACATTTTTTCTTCTAAAATGAGAACAAAAAACCTTCAAGATAATATGTGGGTCCAATAGCTGATCAAAATGTAAAAGGTAGATTCACTAAGATGATGCTACTAGAGAAAAAATAATCTCAAAATTAATTCTTTGTGTCAATATTTATTCCAGAAGAGGTCAGAGAGATTGCTACCCCAGAACTATTCTTTTCCAGAGAATGAGCTCACAGGATTGTGTCCCTCAGAAATTCTTAAGCAACTGAAATAAGCAACTGCTGAACTATTAATTGTGAATAATAATCTGTCATTTAAATAAGTTGTGTTACCAGAAGAATGGAAAGTGGCAAACATGACATCAATATTTTTTAAGATTTTGTAGATTAACTCAGACAATTACAAACTGAAAAATTACATTTGTATAAGAGAAAATTTGTGGGAAGATTCCATTCTGTAAGAACAGACAGAGTAATAAAATAGCAAAATAAGATATACTAGGGAAAGGCCAATATAGCCTTTGCATAGAGAAGTCATGACTCCACATACGAGTTAGACATCTTTAGAGGAGCCACTAAACATATGGTTCAGGTGATGTAATGCACAGGCATCTTCAAAAAACTTTTGAGATTTCATTGCAAAATCACTGAAAGACACTAAGCTGTCATGAGAGAAAAGAGAATGTCCCATGGTGGGTTAAGAATTTGTTAAAACATAAGAAACAGATGGTAGGAGTGGGTAGTTGGTTTTCAGAAAGGAATTCAAACATATTCTACATGTGAAAAATGTGCCATTCAACATATTCTTAAATGGATATCACTTGAATGATAAGGAAGCAAAATCTGAAAATGGTACAGAATTATTTGGGATAATCTAAAGCTGATTGCGAGAACTTGTCAAGGAACTAAACTAGATTATAAAGGATCTAAAGTAGATTATAAAAAGGTAGATGAAATGAAATGTTAGAAAGTGGAATACAATGCCTAGGAAAAGAAATAACCTATGTGTATTAATATATGATGACCTTTACTGTAGTTACCATCATTCAGAAAAGATATCTTGAAGCCACTGCAAACTGTTCTTCAGAACAACAGCTTAGAGTTCAACGGTGTCTATAAATGTAGCTAGAATTTGAAGAATAATTAGGAAAATAATTAGAATCCCAACAGAATGCATAATCATGTCTCAGTGTATTTTAATAATTTATTAATATTTCAAGATTTCATTGTTCTAAATTTAAGAAATCAAGCTTGTGGTCCTGGGCATGCCATAGCAAAAGAAAAAGGTATAATAGAATAACCAAGAATCCAGACTAAGACAACAAAAATAAACAGAGATGTGGATTGTCTTTCATACAGCTACAGAGCAAATAAAAAAAAATCTGAATTTGGAACAGAAAGGTGACAAAGAATATGAGAGAGATTTGTAGAACAGAGAAGATCAATAGCAAACAACTCTTCTCACAGTACAGGTACCACCACCAAATGAAATTGTCAAAATAGACTTTGAAAGACAAAAAAGGTATAGTTTTCATGCACAAAAGCTATACTTTTCTAAGTGAGTTTAGAAAGGGATCAGAGAAATTCATGCAGGCAAGATCCACTGTTGGCTAATACACATGATGAGCTGTAACCTCTAGAATAAGAAGTCAGCTATTGATGGAGGTTGGCTCACTCTCTACACACATTCCCCACTGGAGACATGGGGCTTGGCTCACCTTTGGTGTCACCTCTTCTGGCAACATTTACATTCAACATTTACATTCAACATTCAGAAATCAGGAAACTGGAAAATCAAGGTTCACTGTGCAATTTTAATTAAAAATTCCTTTTTCAATAGGTATTGTGACATCTATCACATGCTGTTTTGCCCTTTTCATCTCCTGAAGTGCCCTTCCATTCTCAGTACAAGTCCGGGAACAATTTGGGAAAGGAGCGATGCTGCGTACAAAGGCGGCTCTGGCAGAACTCATTTTTGCCAGTTGCGGTTGTCTGGTGACCGACACAGGGAACTGCAAGAAAATACTAATCAAATAAGGCCAAAAAAATCCCTTGAATACAGCCTGGAGAACACTTTCCCACAGTTCCTTGACTCATGTGACCATGCTCCAGGTGGACAGGTATCTACAAACCTCCTCCTGTCTTTGAGCTGCATAGCATCGGCAGTGTAATTGCATCCAACCTACAACTGTTAAGATGGCACCACGGCTTCCATACCCTGCTCCCTCTTTGTGGGCTCAAAGCCTTTTCTAGAAAAGAGACTTAAATCCAGACCATTTGGACAAAATTTAGGCTCCCAACCAAGAGGACATATAGCTGAAAAAATGACAGGAAGTCACAGTAAATTGGAATTTTCACAGCTCATCACTAATTTTTACTGCAGTACCAGGCGATCTGATTTAGAAAAATACTAGGAACTCGCAACTTCAGCGGAAGTCAATAGGATTATGTAAGCTGCTATATGACGTAAAGTGCTCTGAGGAGTCTGATCTTCCTGCGTCTCAAATTCTGCCTGCTAATCAGTGGAAATATTTGTTTTCACATGTGTGTTCAGGCACCCTGGCTATGAAATAATAGTCACGCCACTCTTCAGCTTACAAAGATGTTCTGAAAATAAATTAATTAATATTTATGTGTCACTCAGTTGTGGAAGTGATGAGTGACACTGAAAAGAAGAATTCATTTTTCTGTCTTTAAGTCTACATTTTAGCAAAAAATATGGCCTGAGCTTGCAGACTGAACAATAAAGAAAAAACAGAATATTGATTAGATTATTCTTAAGACCATTTTGTGTGCTGAAAGAGGTAGGTCATGTGTGAGGAATTATTTTGTAGTTGTGTAATTAAAGACAATAATAGAAAAATGTGCACACAGCCTTACAATGGCAACCTTAATTCTGACATTGCCTAACTACTGAGGGCTTGCTTTGAAAGCTTCTTTTTTTGAACATATGATTTGTGTGTGTAATACAAACCACAAGGCTTATATCAGCACCGATTGTTAGAAATTTTATATATATTCATCCCCTTCTTTTACTGTAACATTTTTATATAAATTGAAAATGCACATATTCTAAGGCAATTTTAGAAACACTCACATTTTATGGTTTAGCCAGTCCGGAGTCATGCTAGATTTCTGTATAATAATATCATCACATTCAAAGGAAATAGAGAGTTTGATGGTGGATGGGCTATTGCAGATTAGTGAAAACAGAAAGATTGGTTTTCCCTTTCATGTAAGGTCTATATTTAGTAGAGTGTGACCATACCATCGCAACATACAGAAAAATTACAAAAGCAAGGCTCTACATCCAGGCCACTTACCTTAAAAATAATTTACTTTCTATTATACCAAAGTGGTGAGAATAATGTTATCTGGGGATTTTTAATATTTGTAGACTATACATCCATTTCCAGTCTCTTGGGCAGCAAAAGCACATACTCTGTTTTAACAGGTAGAGTCTGAACAATATTATTTGTAATTTTAAAAAAATAACAGGTACTGAAACAATCACAATAGCCCAGAGCAGAAACCACAAAATCTGCTTATAATTCATCGTTCTCCACAAGAAATTGGCTTCCTTCTATGACGTCCTAGCAGACTCTGGCCCAAAGTTTCAAGAGAAGGAGATTTGGACGGAAACATTACAAAAATTTCTTCAACTCCAAGTAGCAATGAGAAGAGGGGTTGTCTGCTGCCTTTACTGCTTTCATGTCATGGTAATCTGAAGGAACTCAAGTTCTTAACACTTCTAAAGTTTCTCAGGCAGCATAGAAAAAAAATAAAAATCCATTTTCTTCTGTCCTTCATATGACAGTCTTGCAGGAAATTGGCTGATCCCTGTAGGAGATTGTTAATGAACTTGATGGAGGGGCAGTGAACATGAATTTTTATGTATTGTGTGTCGGGTTTTTTTCTTAAATTAATAACAGCAATTTATCCTTTCTTTCTCTAGCCACCTTTTATGTGGTTGCTCGTTATTTTGTATCACAAGCATCTGGAAGATAAATGTTCAGAGCATGAAATATCACCTTCATCCCCTATCCATGCCACAGATCATACATCCAGGTTAATGTTAACAAAATAATCTGTAGGTAGACTCAGGGAAGCAATCAGAAGGAGCTACTTTCAGGTCAGGAACTGATATGTGCAATTTTCCTTGAAATTTTTGTATGGTGAAGTGCTTCATCTGTGCAGGATGGGCACAGAGGTTTTTGTCTCAGGATTCTTGGCTTTTCTGAGTCACACTGACTACTGCCCAAATCTGATGTGATGTGCTCTTTGCCATATAGCTGTCCTTTTTCGAGGCAAAATCTGAACCAAGTTCCCTCACTGAGCTGCTGGTGGTGTCTCCAGCAGACACCAGCACCAACAGGAAGGCACAGACCTCCCCACATGGCAGCGGTGCAGTGTGCCTGTCCAGAGGAAACCAATTCTTTCTAGCTCCAGCAGCTACAAATTTGCTGATCTCAGAAGCAGTAAGGTTTATATCCCTTTCTAACTTAAAACAAATCCTGTTTAACTGAATTTAAAGCACACTTACTGCCAGTATAAATGCATGATCCTTTTCAAATCCTACTAAATCACTGGTCTCAGTGATTTCCCTGGCATGGGAAGAGCCAAGGGAAGCTCAGTGCAGATTAGAATGTGGATCCCTGACTGTGAAAGAATGATCTCAGGGACCAGGCAACTGAGACAGGCATGTGGTAAAAGGTCCAGTTCCTCTCCCTATCTGATTTGGAAATGTTCCTGTTCCAGTGTGGCACAGGGGAAGAGATTTAGGTATAGCTAGATGTCTAAGACTTATTTGTTGAGATGTCTATAGACTGATATTTTGCCCTACATGGCCCAATTCCAGACAAGTAAACCAATTTTCTTTCAACTCGGTAACCCAATATGACAGGATATTCATGAATATCCTTTACACTAAAAAGAAAGTGAAGGCTGGAAAGCTCAGCCACATGGAGGAATAGATGCACAGTGAAACTATGCAAGGCCAGGTCTTCACTGGTTTAAATCAGCATAGCATCAATGCCTTCAAGTAAACAATGTCAATTTACATTAGCTGAGGTTTCAATATCTAGTGATATATTGAAATGAAGGGGTTACTGTTTTTCCCATCACTCAGGTGCCTAAATCAGCTACCAAACTAGGAGAAAGGAAAGTCTTCCTCTTGAAGGGTGACTCTGAATCTGAACCTGACCTTCCCATTCCAAGCTGGTGCCTGAAGGAGGCTGTTCCCATCCCTTCGTCAGATCTCAGAGAATCTGGTCAACTGCGTGAGATACATGTCCTTCTTTTCGTCTGGGATAGAGTTAATTTCCACAAAAAGCTGGGAGGAGTCACAGCCAGGACAGCTGACCCAAACTAGCCAAAGAGGTATTTGATATCATATGATGTCATGCTCAGTATATAAAGGAGGAAGATGGCCAGGGAGGAGGGGCAGGATGGGCATCAGGTTCCAGGCAGCGAGCAAATTGCATTGTGTATCACCCGCTGTGTATGTTCTAAGTACTGTTGTTGCTATTTTCCTTTTCCTTTGCTGTCCTGGTAAACTGTCATCCCAACACGAAAGTTTTACCTTTTTCTTCCAATTCTCCTCCCCATCCCACTGAGGGGGGCAGGAGTGAGCAAGCAGATGCGTGGCACTTATTTGCCGGCTGGGGCTAAACCACGACAGGTACACTAGGTACCTAAAGCTGAGGGGAGGTTGATTTGTCCCATAAGAAAGGTTTTTAACTGGAAATTATGTTAGAGCATCTCCTTGGTCAAAGAGGATAAAAATATACATCAGCCAAAGACAGACCCAATCTTGTAGCCTCCAATCACATGAATAATCATGCTGAAACCTAGAGAGTCCTTCAAAATGGCCTGCTGGATAAAGACCATCATGTTTAATAAATTTGATATATTTTTTTTTTCCCATTGAGAAAGAACAATAGAACACATCTAATTCATTTCAGTTTGGAAATGAAAAAATGACTCAGAAGCCACCAACTGATTAGCAAACAGGAAATGGAGAAAGACCTCTGAGTTGTAATTTTGAGACAATATTCTGCAGTTAATGTCTTTGAAAAATAATGGAACCAGACTTTAATATTAACCTGTCATAGCACTGCAAAAAGATCTAGAGAGAACAGTAAGCAGTATCAATGAAATTAATCTAATGACATTTTATTGTTGCCACAGACTAGATATCCAGCTATTCAGCAGACAAAACGAAAATATTCTAGATTTTCTTACTAGTTATGCGATTGTAACACTTTTATAGATTATAGTGTAAGGAAAAAACTGTGTCATTTCAAATTTAAACCCCCAATTTTCATAAAAGCCCTGTTTCATTTGCTTATGTGATCCTTCCTTGCTGCCAGAATAAATTTCAGCATTGCTCTTTTCAAACAGGATGCTCAATACTTTTCACTACGCTGTTAAAACTCCCTGCTGCTAGAACTCAGACATGTAAGAAGTGTGAGACCCTCAGAACTTAATCCAAAGCTTTTTAAACCCTCCTTATATTAGCCTGAGTTTATCTTTATTAAAAATATAATATTTCTTTTATAAAACAACAAGTAGTGGTCTAATATAATTTAAATTACTGTCTCCAAATAGGAAGAAAAAAATATCATTCCATTGAGAAGATGAATAAAAACAAATCTCAAAATAAGAACAAATGGAGGTATTATCCCATGAGAAGAGTCTTCTGAATCAATCTATTATTTTGCAGCTTGAAATGTGCCACTATTGTACTTCTACTTGATTATGAGTCTTGTTATCACTTCCTCCAGTTGATCCAAATTGAGTGCTTCTGACATTTGCAGTGTTACTCACATATTCCACTGCGCAGCAGGGAAAACCTTGTTAATGAAGAAATAACAAGCAGAAGAATTGAATAAATATTTAGTTGATTGTAAAGAGGTACAGTTGCTGGTATTTACATGCTGAAAATAAAAAAAACCAAACCAAGCCACAGTAACACGCTTGCTCGTGTCCTCTAAAAAGGGGTGCTAGTGGTTTTTCTCTCCGTGCCACAGGGCACTTTCATTTCCTGATTCTATTATATACTAAGTGGCCACCTGAACCTGCCAATGAACTTGTTCTATTGTGTTTTTCTATTTTTAATCCGAAAGGAGTAAACACATTTCTCATCAGATGTGTCATACACTGCTTTACATCGGTGAGATTTATGAAGGTGTCACCGAGTTATTACAGAGCCATTCATTTATAAATAGGTGTCCATTCTTCAGGAAATCATAAATGATAGGAGTATTTCCACAATTTCACAAAATCTGTATTGTAAGAAGGGTGCCCATTTGTGGTTTTTTTTGACTGCACTACACTGGTGTAATTTGGTTTTTGTCCCTCCCCCCTCACCCATCACTTCAAGGCTTTCTCTCTATGATTATGTTCAGCTGGATTCATGCACTGGATGGCTAACGGTAGTACAGAAAGAACTATATAAACTATACAACAATAACCACTATTTCAATGCTCATTTACAGACCAAAAAACCCCCCAAAAACCCAAACCCAAACAAAAAACCAAACCTCAAATCTCTTTAACCAGCCAGACTTGCAAACTCTGAGTCAACTGTACTGCTCTGTACTTTTTTTTTTCATGGTCTTCAGAAGTTGATGTAGGGTTACTCTTAGTAGATATTCTTCATTAAACACCTACCCAGTCTGCCCAGGAGCGGATATGAATGCATCTGCATCCATTTGACAATGACATCTTTTATGATCTCCAGTTGTATTCCTTACTTAGGAAGAATCCTTCTCTAATACATCATTAGGGACACTTTAAAGTAACTTGAGAAAAAAACTTTTCTTGCTAATCATGGGGAAAACTAGTCTGATAGGAGGGTTGCTCCAGAGACATGAGAAGCAAAGGCAACCTGTAGAGAACAATATACATGTTTTAAAGAGTTCAGGAAAAGCAAAAAATGAAAAAGAAAAACAAAGTATCAGCATCATCAGATTTACAGTTCTTCTAAGTATCATATGGGTCTATCTAAATATCATTATGGCAATGTAATTAGGTTGCATTAAAAAGACTGGAGCACTACTTCCTGGCTTATTAATCTTTCTTTAAAGTTCATTTGGCACATTACACATCCTGTCACATTTTTCACTATTCAAATATTATTTTGACAATCACCAGCACCACAATCCATAAGAATAATGTTTGCTTAGTGTGTTGGATGTCACCAGGTCTTGGGTATGCCACCTAACCACCTAAGCAAAAATGAAGAGTCACTTTCCACACTGTGGGTTTGGTTTATTGGTGTTTTTTTTTTTTTCTTTTGTGCTTCATTTTCAGTGAAAGGGCCAGGGAAAAACCCAGAAAAAACCCCACTTACCTTTGCAGATGTCATCGAATTTCCATTTAAAAATAGCTTAATGAGACAGTAGTTCTCCAAATTTGATTTTTATTTAATATAGAGGAGTAAGAATGGTACTTTTTAGTAACTGATGTCTGTCATGTTCAGCTATGTTCTCAGCAAAGTTATGATTTTGTTCTGACAACAGGAGCTTTGTTCCACTTTTGAAGTCCTCTTTCACGCATATAGAACATTGTGTTAGAAAAACAAATGCCTTGACTCTGGCACCAACTTTAACAGCCAAGAAATAACACAAAAATCCATGTACAGAGTCCAAACAGCAAATGGATTGATTGACATATATTTAAAGTAGATCTCTTTCTGCCCTGTGACTGATTTCTATGCCCAGTCTTTGCAGTCTAAGAAGCACCCATGAGTGTAAAGTCTGTCTGGGCTGCAAAAGGAAGATTGTGCCTGCGTGCGTGGTGTGTTAGATGAGAACTTGCTACTCACCTTTGCAATGCTCTACCCTTAGGTACAGAAGGATTCTTGCTCCTTATGCTGAGCTGCCTTTACAAACCACTGCAAAATTTTATGTTGGCAAACAGCTTCCAAAAATACAAAAAAAGCTCCATGGATCTTCTGTAAGCATATGGGGTGACAGAGGTTCCACAGATTATCTGATAGCACAACTAAAGGCACAAAAACCTTACTTAGCCAAATAGATTCAGCAAAAGGCAAGAAGGAAATTTTTTTCTGATTCATCAGTCCTCCATCACGAAGCCACTCTCCTCTTCAAGTCTTCCCACTGGCTCCCATTCATTGCAGAGAGTGTAACTCTCTTTTCCACCGCTGCACTGCTGTGTCCCTGTGCCTCCAGTTTCTCTGCTTCTCTCAGTCTCCATCTTCACATTTAGTTCTATCTATGAATTTCTGTTCTTCTCCCTTTTGTGCAATTTTTTCATGCTGACCATTAATGAAGGAGTTCCTTCTCAGCCTTATGCATGAAAATATTACCTTTTCTTTGCTCATGTCCCTCTTAAAACACTCATCTCCTGCGCTGTCTAGCAGAGCTGTCATTCATGTGAAAGCAAATCCGCCAGTTCCAATGGAAAAGTGCACTGGCACAACTTGTTCTCAGCTTCAGCTGTTGGTCAGCATCAAAGAGAGAAATCCCACTACACTCGTCGCTCTTTTTCTGTCTCTGTCTTATTCTATTCTGAAGACAAGAGGGTAAAGCTCCACTAAGAATACCAGAAAAAAACCCCCACAAAGGTTCCTAAGCATCGCTGCATTAAAACAGTAAACCAGCAGTACCTTTAGCCTGAATCCAGCTCTTAATTGTTTCATGTTGTAGCAGGGAATGGGTTTTAATAATATCTAGATCTACTACTTGCTTTTCCAGCAGAACATATACTAAGATCCTTGGGGCAAAGACAAGTTTCTTGTTCCATATAGATCTGCTCAATAACTAAATAATAAATGGTTCGACCCAGGGGCATTAATGGCAATCAATGCTACTCTGCTTTTAATGAGATGATATCAGCTATGTTGTGATACCAAGTTAGATACGAGCAAATGTCAGAGTCCTTTATAAGTAATGTCTGATAGATTAGACTTTGCTCAAATTGGCACATATCTGTGAAAAAGGTGACCTAGTTTTTTTGTGCAGAGGATATGACATACCTGAATCTTGGTCTGCCCTGTAATTCAGTAACTGGCACCTGATGCACCAATGCCCCCAAAGGGGGTTACTTTCATTCATTATTTCTTCTCTTGCCTGTGACTAGAACTAGTTGCATCTAGTGAAGAGATGGTGATAAGAGCTTTTGCATTTGAATTTTCCCTTCTGACCTTTGAACTTCCTAGAAAAACAAATTGCTTCCCTTTATTTTATGGAATAACACCTTTCTAACTGACACAAACTCCCTGGGGGGGCGCAGGAAGAGCTGATAGCAACCCAGGCCAGTTTTCATCATGTGGTGCTGAGCCCTGAATAGAGTATCTTTAGTTATTATAGCAGTATACAAAATCAATGATCTGAGTACAATAGCTGTGACCCCTAGATTGCAGTGGCAAGGAATTTTTCCAGGATACAGTGAAAACTGAGTAACTAGCAGTGTCTTATTTGCTGTGCCTGTGGGCACACTTAAAACCTTGAGGGTGTGACTTAACCGAACTAGTCCATAGCTTGGAGAATTAATCCAGATAATTAAAGAGCGTGGTGCTTTCTGCCATGTCACATTCCTCTGTGCAGAGGGAAAAATGATATTTTAATGGATTACCTGTGAGAACAGGATTCACATGTCAAAGGACTGCAGATAATTTAGGTAATGCCTAGCTATCTTTGCAGCTTATGTCCACCAGGTTTAGGAAGCATATGATGCATGATGTGTGGGGAATGATCGTCTTGTCATTTTTTGATCATTGTCTGAAGAAGACACAAACCTGCAAAAAAGAAGCATCAACATCAGTATTAATGATACCATCCTATGATCCAGTATCACTGGCAGTAGATGATCTTATATCTGCATAGTGATGGTGTTGCAGGAATCACCTAAGGAGGGTTGCAGGCCATCTAACTGCTTGTACTTTTACTTTGCTTTTCCAGTCCTAGACATTTTCATTAAAACTGACATTCAAGTGAATGAACAGAGGATTTGAAATCTGATATGACTTTGTCACATACAGAAAGAACCTTGGTGTTATTTCTGCTTACAGACTCTTGCAACCACACTGAAGCAGGGGCAGAAAGGGAGGGAATAAAAACTAACTGTAAGTTGTGGCCACGTGTCCAACAGTGGAAACCACATATTTTGTGCTGCAACGTGGCCCCAGAGGATACTGCAGCATCATCCCAGACACTGTCTGTGACTCACCCGGTGTTTATGGACATCTAAACTATGTACATTTTAATTTATTGAGGAAATGAACCATACAGTCTACCGGAAAAGAAAAAAGTCCATTATAAGAAGCTTGGACCTAAGGAGCATTGGGATTGAATCTGAGCAGCTGGCAAGATAATCAAATGTGTGGTTCCTTAGGTCATCCACAATTCAGGTGTACAGGGGTCTACAGAAAGTTATGTTCTGCAGAAGTAATATATACTGTAAATAAATCAAGATAGAATAAATTATTTAGCCTCTTTCTGATATTTAGCAGCACATTGCCCATCAAACTTAGTGGAAGTGGCAATTGCTCAGTCTTGGAAAAAACTGACTCTTGTCTAGCTCAGCTGTGAGACTAACTGTATCTGAATTTATATATATGAAACCACAAACACACTTTCCTTCCCCAAAGAAAAACCCTTCACCTTACGTAAGAAGCATCTTCAGTGGAAAGTCCTGAGTTTAGGGTTTGCAGGCTAGGCCACATAGCATCTCTTTTAAGATTTTTTTGGCCTTAAGAGGATAGAAGGACACAGGATGCTTTGTCCAAGCCAGGTCCTAGCAAGTCACTGCGCAGCAGCACCAGCCATGGGCCACTTAAACCTATTTTTTTGCTCTGTTATTTAAAGGGGTCCGTAGGGGTAAGGGGTTGATGATATAATACTGCCATCTGGTGACCACTGCCAGAAAATTTAATCTCGAGGAGAAAAACAAAAACCTAACAAATGTAGGATTTAACATGTCAGTGGGTGAGGAAGGGGCGAGGAAGCAGGGGCAGGCAGCTGCCAGGGCAGGGGCAGCATCAGCAGCCACCTCTCCCTCCCAGCCCTGTGCCTGGGCTGCATCTCCTCGCCGCACAGGTCCTCAGAGAGAGGTGCCGCACAGGGCTGGCTTTAAATTTAATTATTGGGAGAGCTCATTTATTCAGGCACTAAGAGAACCTGAATATGCAGAATATAGGGTTTGGGTTTTTTTCTTTTTTTCTTTTTAAGAGTGGCTTAAATACAGTTTCCATGGCAGTTAATCCAACTTTGACCCAAATTAAATTTCAACATCTAAAAATTCATTCAGCCAGAGAAGGACAATGTTTAGCTCTCTCTGAACCAGGCACGGAGCTGTATGAGAACATTTCTCCTCCCCTGTTTTGCTCTTTGCCGCAGGAACCTATATGAAGCCAGTTGGTGCTGCTGAAACACTTGCCCGGGTGCAGGAGGCAGCCCGGTGACCTTCCTGGGGATCCTGCTCCTAAACGTGGCCCACTCGGGGGCTAAGGATTTGGTGGCATATCACAGCCCCACAAAGCAAGGGTAGGAAAGGCAACCATTCAAAAATATCTTAGTGCTGTAAGAGACTTCTGTGTTCAAAATGAAGATGAATCCATTTTGTGTCCTTCCGAGAAAATAATATTCTCATTGATGTTCACTCTCGTAAAACACTCTTTATGACACTATCAGTACGAAACAAGTACTTTAGATATTATAACAGTATTTTAGATGATACCTAATATCAAAGTCTCTCTCACCATAACGGTGGTGAAGCACAATAGAGGTTTTATAATATAAAAAGTACTTTCCCTACCTGTTATCATGCTGATGGGGACATAGTCCCTGTTTCAGTCCTGCCCATAGTGGTAAATTACTTTTAACATACTATATATTTCAATGATATCTAGTTAAGATTTCATTATGACATCTCAGTATAAAATATAATGTACAATTTCTACCATGTTTTCCTAAAACATTACTGTGGGTGAGATTTTTCACATTAACCACAATTGCAGAAATGACTGATGTTTAAATCTGAAGACAATTTTAGTCATTATTAAACTTCATTATAAAATAAAGTACGTGGGTGGAATTGTGGTTTGATGCTTTTGTAATTTGCTCTACCTTTTCAATGTACTTTTCAGTTACATTAACTGAATCATTTCATCTTATAGATGCGAAGATGAAGGAGAAGAACAAAAACATGCCCATTAACTGAAGCAGTGCAAATGTGCATAGTTAATGGAAACCATTTTGACATTTTGTATTTGATTCCATGGTGTGTCTACTCAAACAATTTCAATGGCATATTAGAACAAAATGCTACATTGTACTCTTCACTAAGAATGCAAGTAATAGACTTCAAAAATTACCTTTTGACTGAAAGTATTATCTGTTGGAAATGAAGAAATGTTTTACATTATGAAAGGCTAATAGCAGGAAGGGGGAGCAATGGGCTGTAATGAGAACTCAGGCAGAGAGGGGTTTTTGACCCTGTGTTTCCCAAATGCATGTGTTTTTACAAGTTATGGCAGAATTGCTTAGATAGTGACATAAACTCCTGTGTTTAATGGCAATTATTTCACTGTGTTACAATTAAAGGCTTCTTAATGCAAGATCATGTTAAATATTGTGGCAATATTTTTTCCTGTCACAGAACAGATAATTGATTGCTTTTCCAAAACCATTTTTCCCCCCCCATGATTAAATCAATTCAAGGACCAGATGCAGTCCAAAATATATTTCCACTCTGATGCTAAAGCAAGGTTTACCTATTAAACAAATTCTGCATTTCACCACAGGATAATTTATCTGTTGGTAAGCATATCATAAATAATTTTTACATGCATTTAAGTCTGATTGATGAAAGTATTTCCATTGCTTGTCATTTTCAGGCCAGCTAAAAATTGCTGTATCTTAAATTTCACATTTGAAATTTCATAGAGGTACCATTCTTCTGATTGCCTCAAAAATGTTACCTTATAACCACTTCTCTGTGGCAATACACCCAGTACACTTAGGAACAGCTGGACTGCAACTCTGGAATGCAACTAGAAAAACAAAAACCTCTGCATATACATTTCAGCTAAGTGCTGGTTTTGGCCTTTCAGTGAAATGTTTGGCTACAGAATTTTGCCTCATTCAGATGCACGACGGAGTGTTTGGCTGATGGATAGACTGCAAGCCTCTACAAGCCAATTCAGTTTAACAAGAGCTTAGGCTATGCTTGCTTTCCTTCTGTCCCCCTGCCTGCTTTTCTGTGTCAGGTTTTCCTTCCAGGTGATGTCTGGAAATTCCACAACTGGCATCAAAAACTTGTTATAATTTCTAGTTGTTATCCTTGATTCACTCCAGGGAAGAAGGTTGTCACTTTTTTGCTTCACTTGATTGCTCTACCACATACGTACCATTTCTGGTGACTATTGCAATCTTTCACAAGAATGAGATATCAGAATTTCAGCCCTCCTTATGCATTTCAAAAGAGAACTGAACCTCATTCCCTTTAGCTTCTTAGTCTTCTCTAGTTCACTGTTACTCAATCTTTGCTCTGTAAGTCACTTCTGCCTGACAGATATTCAAAAAGTGAAAATATTGCAAATTAGACCAAAAAACCTCCCACTTCTATACACATTTACTTCCATGCAATAAAGAAAATAAGCAAGTTGAATGAAGGAAAACAGAAGCAAGAGACAAACATTGAACATTTGGGCTAGCTCTCACCCTGTCAGTGCCAGCTGAAAGGTATAGGTAGGAGCCAGCCACTGATTCCTATCCGTACCTGCCTGCAGGCAGAGATGCCTTCCTTACTAATTAATTTTTTATCATAGTGTATATTTAATACTCCTAATACTTGTATAATGGTAAGTATTTTTAATCTAAAATATTTGTAAATGGAAGAGTGGAATTAGTATCTTGAAAGAAAGGGGAATGTTACTTCTGCTTACAAAGCTAAGCATGTTAGCTACCCTCTTCTGCCCCATTACCCTCAGGATTGTCTGTTAAAAGAAAGTCTATTAATTTTTTTCCCTAAAAAATTAAGTTATTCTTCAGCTAAAAAAAGGGCAAAAATATCTGCTTTGCCTCTTACAGATAATTCACATTAATTGAAGATGTAATTCTCTGTTTTTACTGGCTGCTTACTTCTTTTATATAATTTAAGACTCTGTGGAAAACATAACCATGAAGCAAAACATCACATACTCAAAAGGTTAAGGCAGTGCATCAGTGTGATTGGTGCTTTATAGCTTTTTGTTCTCTCTGTTTGTGTATGTGTGTGTAGGCTATTGGAAATATTAAAAATCTTGTGTCTTACAGTCTTAGGCATCCTGATTATAAAAAGATTTATAAAATAGAAGAACTCCTAGCTAATGTACCTGCACACAGGGGGTATGACCTCAGAGACTGATTCACCATGGCTTTATTCAGGTCGGACTCTACTGAAATTCTGTTGGCATAAACCTGGACTAACAAACAGGAAAATTAGGTCCTCAAACTCTTTTTATAGAAGCTGAGCTGCTTTGTTGTGTTATCCTTCTATCCAGAGCATAAAATATGTATGAATAAGGCAGTTTCTGTTGAGTCATCGTGTTGAAAACGTTCTGTTAACTCCAGCCAGCATAAAGATTTGCAATGTTTCCTGGGCAAAGGTGGAACTTGGGGTCAGAACACAGGTGGGCCTGTGAGAAAAAGACTGTAAAACAGGATTTGTGGGAGAGAGGGAAAATCTTGC
This sequence comes from Grus americana, assembly GCF_028858705.1. Taxonomy (NCBI): domain Eukaryota; kingdom Metazoa; phylum Chordata; class Aves; order Gruiformes; family Gruidae; genus Grus; species Grus americana. Next base: position 41,005,473 of record NC_072853.1, read on the forward strand.
ATTTTAGTTGTTATTGAAGTGAACAGCAAAGTAAAATTCAAATGAAATTATTAGAAAAATAATCATAATTTGGAAAACAAGGTAATTTTACATTAAACTGCTAGGGATAACTCTTACCCAAGCCTCAGATGCAAATTTACAAAGAAGTCCCAGTACACCTGAAGGTATGGAGTTCAGTGCTAGGCACATACATCTTCAGTCCAGAGCCCTTCTTTTGTCACCTAATTCTTAGTATGAAGCAGCTTTATTACAAAGATACCTGCCATGTGAACTTGATTTGTCAATCAACCTCTGTGCCAATTATTTCTAAATTTTACCTTATTTTTTTTACATTAACTCTAGCCTAAAATTGTGGCCAGTCTTAACTAGCAGAGGTGAAACGTTCTTTGCAGCTTCTGCTCTTGCCAATGACTAGATTTTGTATTTTCTTTCCTCAAAATTTAAAAGCTTTAAAAACTTTTTTTTTAAAAAATAATATTCTAACATTATTAACTAAAATACCTCCAAAAGTCTGTTAGCTTTTCCCTCTGGTTTTCTTTTCTGCTTTTCCTTGTTGCTTTTTGGTTTTGAATCAACCTTTGGTTTTGGATCTGTCTTTGAGGTTGGGGTTTTTTTTAAGGTAGATAGCATAAAGTGACCTGGATATACAACGTGGTCTTGTTGATGCTAAAGGCAAGGTAGGGCAGGAGGCATAACCATCAGAGCTATAATGCCATTTGAGGTTATGACCAAGTTCCTGTTAGACAATCAGCATACATACATACATATATATATATATATATAAAAAAAAAAAACCCTGAGCACAGCCTATTTTCCAGTCATCCACTCCATTATTGCGCTAGGTGGTAAATCACCCTTTGGAAAGTAGCAAAGTGCTTACAGTCCTGTGACACACTAGTTTAACATCGGCAAGTCCACCTCTGCTGTAGTCATCTCAGAGATCTTTAATTTTAGATTTTGGCTATTTAGCCTTTGGGTTCTTCTTGGGCGCTGTTCTCTTCAGTGGAAGAGATGGAATCTTGATAGATTAACTATCTTCTCTCTCTGCTTAAAGCAGTGCTACTGTGTTTTATAGCATTACTACTACAATTTCTAGATATTAAATCCTTACTAGCTTCTTCATGTCTGTAGCCATCACATAACAGGCCTTACTGGAGTATGATTTTTGGCAAGACAATGAAGTTATCCTAGTTTAAGGTTACCCCATACCGGTTTCGCATTTAAGCCTTTCGTGTTAACAGCAGTTTCATTTCAATAAGCTAATAATAGCACTTAAAAATCCAACATATCCGCAGAAAGATTTCTCATAGTTGCAGCTCTCAGGAAAAGCAAGAATTTAAGAGTTTATAGTGTGCAAGAATAAGTGATGAGGAATAATTCTCAATTCTCAGTAATCCAAGGCTTTTCTCATGTGTAGGCTCATTTTAGCTTAAGTGGCACCATGGTGTGGCTTTGGACGTGTTATGCCACTGTTTTTAGTTGGAGTATCATTCATGGTGTCTGAATGCTCTGGACCTTAAATCTCAAGGGGAACCCTGTTCTTCAGGAAGATGCAACTGTAGTATGTTACATTACAAATTTGCTGTAGTTTGAGCAGCATTTTTCCTGTCCGGGTCTGGCTCAGTCCAAATGCTCTCTTCCGTATCTTGCAGCACGTATCTACACACTCACACAAATGTTTTTCCATAACTGGGACACCTGTTGGGATACTGGATCATGGCACGAGGGCACAATTTCACCCTGGGCAGACTTGCAGGGTAGACATTTGTGTACTTAGAGTGTGCTCCAAGGGGAGAATTCATGTAAGTCATGCTAAAAAAGTAAATACATGCTGAAAGTTAGGTGGGTCATGTGCCATAGAAAGCACTCAAAGTGTAACTGATCAGGAAATCACGTTTTGGGCTTCTCTGTCCTTCTCTGAAATACCTCCTGCGTGAAGACTTCTAGAAATCCCCAGTTTCTAAAACAAGACTATGCTTGATGCAGAGCTATTCAGCATAAAATGGGACTGATGGTGCCGTTCCTGGGGGAATTGAAATGAAAGGGAAGGATTAGGCACTACTGGTATCAGGTGGTAGCTTACTGAGCTTTTTCAGATCATAATTTTGAACTGAGGCATACTTTACTGGATGCAGACCTACATCAGTAGTCTTTTATGTAAACTTAACAGGTTCTGCAGCTAATTCCTTAGGCTTCTTTAGGACTTACAGCACATGAGATTTCTGAAAGAGTGATATATATATATATATATATATATATGTATATATAAAAGTATATTAAAAAAATCCATGTAAAGGTTATCCATACAAAGGTTATATATGCCATTAAGCTCCACTGGACTAGCCAGAGGACTGTAAGTAATAATATTTTATAATATATAATAACATTATATAATAATTATTTTATTATTATAGTAATAGTATAATAAGTAATAATATTGTATGGATACACAGAAGAAGGCATTATCAACTGTTGAGAATATTGTTTTGTTCCATAACACACTTGTCATTCTTAAAAACAAGGAAAAAATCTGAAACAATACTTTTAGTTATTGTGTAGACAAAGTCTGGGCTATTTGTATTTTGTCCTTATACATTCACTTAGTGATAAGTGTAAGTTCTGGAAAAATCATTTGGGTAAATGTAGTCAGACATAACTTTGCATGTGCTAAGTTTAAGAGTTCCTTCATTAAATGAACAGAGAGCAAAGATTTTAAGTCATCAGTTCATCCTTCTCTGTTTATGAGATAGAGTGCTTCAGCTTTGTTTCTGGAAACCACTTTTTCTGGTTTTATTCCAAAAGAGAATACTTATTAACCAAACACATACACAAAAAAGAAAGTCAAGATTGTACACACAGCTTGTTACCAGCTCGATCATGAATTGATACAATTTATTTTTTACCACTATGTTGCACTTAATTTTTCAAGAAAAAAAAGTTTTTGAAAAATACTGGATTAAATATTTGCTTTTGTGTATAAAACAATAACAACAAAAGATTTTAAAAAAGAACTAATATTTTGGGAATCCTCAAATTTTGGTTTTATACTTTCATATATGTAAAAAAGCTTCATTTGCATGATCACATCATTAGACAATTTCTAATAAAATAGTTCCACTAGGACGATCAAAACTGGCATTTGAAAATGTCTGGAATGAGCTTCTCCACAGTACAAAATATCCAAGGACTACCCAAAATTTACCATGCCACCACTCTAGAGAAGAGATTAACTGTGGGGAGATCCAGTTTTCAGGGCTTTCTGTGTAGATGTGACACTCCTATGCAGTGCTTTATTAGAACACTTTTGCTAGTGAGTCAGAGTTTTATTAGCAAAAAAGGAGAGCAGACATGTTTCTTTCACTTTGCCTTTCAAGCTCTCTGTTTGTTGTTTTGCCTCTTAAAGACTCACTTAGTTTTAAGCTCCAACAGAGATTTCTCATTAGCCAGCGCATCAGAACACCACAATGGTGTAACTTCCATATCATTAAATCTTTGATGCATCTGTCAAGACTACCGACACCACCTGTCATAACTGTGAAGAAGATATTCGTCCACAGGAAATTTGAATAGCACTGTGAATTTCTATCATGCAGGTCCTTTTACAACCGTCACTTTTGGATGCCATCAAAGCTAGGTCAAATGGAGTACTGGATGTGAAATCTCTTGGCCTGTTACATTTACTGGAAACTCAAATCTGGGTTAAACTATAGCCCTGAACGTCAAAATACTCAAGTCTATTTTGCCTACTGCCTGTCTGAGGGAAATGTCTCCTAATTTAAACTACAGAACTAGCAGTTGGGTCAGCTGGGATTTATTCCATGTCCTGATATAGGTGTTCAACAGCAAGTTACTCGATCCTTTTCTATGTAACCATTGTGCCAAAGGTTTTGAGATTCACAAACTAGATTAACTAGTTAATCAATATGTTTTGCATATTTGTAACACCTAAATTAGGAGCAAACTTGCCTAACCCTTTTTTCACTGTTGAGTTTCCAGGCTCATAGAAAAGCAGTATTTTCTTTCTAGTATTAAGTTGTATGTGTTGATTTGATATTGATTCTGAGATAGCCTCAGAGGCAGCATAATAGAAGTGCAAGTTATTAATTTCTTTAGCACTAGATCATCAGACTATGTTCAGAATATGAAAAATTAGAGAACATAGGAAATAAATGTATTATAACTAAAATTTACAGGATGTCCACCTTCATCTAGTACTTACCTGGAAAAATTCTGTGGTTGAAAAGATCGTATATATTGCATACTGGACAATGGAACTAGAGCTGGGGAAACATATATTCCTGAAATAAAGGGAGAAATCCACTGATTTCAGCATTTGCAAATACACTGTTGGTCTTAATCTGACATACACTGTAGAAGAACATCAACCAAACCAAGATGTAACAACCTTTGAGAAAAGCAAGATGGTACAAGAAAGGCAGTGCTGGGAAGAACTAGTATCTGTCTCAGAGTCTGAGCCCATGTCCTGCTAGAGGCAACCCAGGGTACAGTCCCAGAAACTCTACTGGACATGGGAGTAGCTTCCACTTTACAGGCACAAGAGTTTAATAAATTAGGGCCACATATTTACATGTACTGTATTCCATTGTTAGTGTTGAGCTGGATTTTAAAGACATGTAAACACCTCTACGATTATATCAGTACCTCACTTGCTCTTTAACCAGACCTATGTGCCCAGCCTTTTTTCTAACATTGTGATCCACCAAATAAACAGCTGCCATTTAAAATGATAAAACTACACAGACACAAAAATGTTTCTTCATACTACAAAAAGGTATTTACCACATCCTTCCCCTGGGGATGTATCTACCTACAGATTCTGATTCACAGAGAACTGATTGTGAACCATTTGTACCTTTTCCTTATGACCCAAATTTCACAGCTTCAAGGCTTAATCTGCTGTAGATTTAGGATCACTTTGGACAGCTTACGAGAGTTACTAGACTACCACCACTGTGTGTAGACTCACACCTGGAGAAGATACAGGAGTGCCACATTAAAGGTGCTGTTCTCAGTCTGGACCCTAATCTGCCTTGGAGTTCATTTGGATATCCTTGTATGACACTGCATTGTGCCAGGCAAACATTTTCTCCATGATTAAGGGCTAAATCCATCAAGATGCTCAGACATCTAACTAACAGTAAGTCAAAACTTAGATCCTCAGAAGCCTTGAGGAGCTGCCTCAAGTCCATAGGCACCAATATTGCTGGCTATAAAATCCACTACATTTCTGTCACTCAGAGCTATGCTAATCATGCTGATGACAGGAAAGGTGTCTTTACCGTTGAAGAACACACAGAAGGAGGAAATGTCCGATAGACATCCCTCATATCCCTCCTTTCCCTGGTTTGCTACTGGGAATTGAACAAAGTTTTTATGAAAGTGTGTTAAGGACTAGATTTTTATAAGATAGCTCTTTCTTTCCTCTCTCTAATGAAGCACCATGACTTTTTATATAAAAATATTCATCATCAGAGCATTACACTTAAAATTAATATCATAGACAATTAAAAAGTCAGAAACTATCAACGTTATAATGTTGAATACTCAGTTACCTGTTGGAAACAATGCACACATGCTAAAGTGAAAAGTATAATAAGCAACTTTTTGTTTTCTTTCAGTGTAGGAAAGATAGAAGAAACTTTATTTAAAAAAATATGGGTAAGAAGAATGGGAAGAAGCTGTATGAAAATATTATCATAATGTTACACTCTATTCAAACAGGACAGAGCTCAGCTCCTGGAAAACAGCAGTAACTAACCGTACAAGTGTTTGATCCTTAGGATCAGGGATCAAAGTATTGCTCAGCTCAGACTCTACTTTTCTTTTTGAGCTAAGTACCAGCAATTACCAAGTGTCTCCCAAGTGCTTCCTCTTTTTTATCAGATGAATGTTGCTATGGATTGCTTTATGGCCCTCAGAGTTGGACCTCATATCTATGAAGTCTGTGGCAGTTCTCCACTGATTTATAAACAGTTTGGATTGGACCTTTAGGATAAGGTAGATATAGATTTAAATGAATCTACATACAAATCCTTCCTATGGCATACATTATCAATAGGATGTGAAAAATCTCCCTGCCCATCCTATCGTGCTCTTCACACGTCCCTTTAGTTAAAACTTACTAGTTTTCCCTTTCCCAATACCGTGCAGCAGGAGGATGCTTTCACTCATCCATTTTGTGTGTCGCTCCAGCTGCTGTGACAGGTGCTCTGACTAATTACAGGCCCCAGCTATTTTTTTTCATACCTTTCGGATAATTTAACAGTGAAAAGGATCAATGAATTCTTTGATACATCTCAACATTGGTTATAAATTTGCCTTTGTATGTTTCTAGTTCTTTTCCAATAGTAAATAAATTATGCCAGTGGGTTATTTGGATGTTGTAACAGTGGCCACAATTTCTTAGCCTTGATGGGCAGAATTACCATCCTGGCTCATGGTTCACCACCTCTAGCATCCTATTCCAATGAAAGATCATAGCAAGTCACATGAGATCACATAGCTACAAGTGAAATCTCTCCATGTGCTTCTTTGGAGTTTTAAAGGAATTGTAGCTGAAAATGTATGAGGCTTGTACTGAGCTAAGTGGATTTATAGTGATATTCTCTACAGGGTGGAAGTGGGACTGGAAGAAAGAGCTCATCTGTGAAAGGTTACAGAGGGCTACAGAGGTCGTGTGGGCAGGCTCAGCTGTTCTCAGACTGTTGAGGAAAATTTTCATCTCCTTCCCACCTTTCACCTTTGGCAGTTGATAAAGGTTATAAAATTCAAGTTTTGTGTCAGGTTTTAGTAGGTTTTTTTCCCACTTAACTCCCAGTTTTTAGTATAAAAATCATTGGCATTATGGAGCTGGTCCATTTCATTTTTCCACTTATCTTGAATGTCTCCACTCCATATAAGCTGCTCTGGAGGAAGGTGGAAAACCCTTTGCAACTGACATCTAAACACCAGGTTTCCCAGAGAGGTTTTCCTGTCAGTGTAGCAAGTTCTTTTGTTTTGGCCTGAATAATTGGGTGACTGCCCAGAAAGAAAAAGAATGAACTCTCCAACTCTTACTGGATCTTCCTGAAAATGTTAGTTTCTGTACCAGACTGAAAGCAAAGGCTTTCCTTATAAAACCATTAATATATCTAAAATGTTACCACCAACGTGGACTTCATATCTGCACATCAAAGTGCTACTTTTTTTCCCCCAAAAGGTCATACCGCGCTGATCGCACTTTCGTGCTTTCTCAAGAAATCAGGATTGTTTGATCTGTTAGCTTGAGAGAAACTGTGGGAGATGTTGGATGTAGCTTCTGTATCACATGAGTTAGCGGTAAATATATTGTTGAAAAGGATCCATAGGAACAGTTACAAACCATTTTACCACTGCTCTACAACAACTTTGAGACTGAAACTTGAACTCTTATTATGCCTCAGGAAGAAAGCAGAAGAGAACAAGGGACACCGTGCCCACACAAGAACAGTTTTCTTTAGTAAAATTTCCCCAAGGATCCCAGGAGCACCCACTAGAGAGGAAAGCAAAGAAAGACAACCCAGGGGTCACTTCCATCTGAATCTGTGGCAAAATAGCCTCCTCTTCTTAAACCTGGCAACTGGTTTAGCCATGGGTGGCTGGGAGAGTTGCCCCAGTGAGCATTTGCAAAACCTGAATAGATAGGTTTACAAGTACTTCCATCCTGTATTCTGTCTCTGTCAGGGACCCACTCCCAGTGACTCCAAGGAGCGTATAAAGCCCACCAATGGAGCAGATTATGCAATAAAAGGAGAAAAAATGTGAGTTTTTTTCAGGGCCATGCATAAACCTGTAATTTCTGGACTAATAAAGAAGTATATGTACAAATAATGACTAAGTCTCCTTTCAATCCCCATTAAAGATGGGTAAGGACCTACCATCCTCCATTTTTCCCCCTCCATATACACTGCTATACAGGCGCTATGGCTTTACCCACACTACAGACTGCAGCTTTAATAAAAAGGTGTCTCTAAACAAGGGAGCTAAAACGCCAGCACGGATCACAAGTTAGTTTATTTAACCCTAATGCATGTTTCTCTTTTTCTTTTCTCAACCCTCTGAAGAACCTCATGCTTCTCTTTTCACAGAGGAAGCTAGAACACTTTCTTATTTATTTATTTATTTATTTATTTATTTATTAAAAATTGGTCTACTTTTCCTGGTTAATCCCTTGAACCAGCCTCCATTTTTGGTGAAAGCAAGGGAGAATTTCTCTTTTACCCCAGTGCAAGTGAAATGAAAGCTGGGACAAAATATTGTGTGAGTATTCTGGAGGATTTCCTCTTTATGTTCTGTGCGTCTCCCACACAATGGATAAGTGGGTTTGGGGGTGTGTCATGGTGACAGTGGCTCCTCAGACAGAGTGAGAGGGATGGGCATGTTCTCACAACCAAGACCCAAGAGGGAGGGAAGCCCTGTGCAGGGGTTGCACACTGAGCCAGGCTGGCAGCCAGCAGCTCCGTGATTGCTACTGCTGTGGGATCTTCTCAGAGGCAACTGGTGAAGATGACTGGTACAAAGGGCAAAACATCTCTGCCTACAGAGCATCAGAGCAGCCTGGTTGAACAGTCACAAATCTTGGCATGATACTAAGTGACAGTGTTAAGGACAGGAACATAACGGGCCATATGGCAAGCATTTTTGATTGATAATAGATGTTTATACGTTTCATGCTGCCTCTCTGGAGATATGCCTAGAAAGAAGAGATGACATGTCCCAAAGGAATAGTAGTTCAGATTTCAGCCTCATCATTCAGCCTACCTCTTTATTAAAAATGTGATCACATTCAACACCAGTACACACTGGAGATGCGACGAATAATTGGCTAAGCTAATGAAGCTACATTAATGGCTATAAGCATGGGTTTAGATCACTATTTTGAGGACAGAAAAACTATTTTCAAAAGATTTTCTTCCTTAAGCATTCAGATGATGTGATATTTGATCCCATCTGGTTATTTGTTTATCTTGAGAATGCCTTCCCTCATCCTTTTTTTATCTGTTTATTTTTGACCTAATATCTAATATTACTGAAGCAGGTGATGCATAATTTATGTAAACAATAGTCTTCATTTAGCACTTAGAGAAGTGAGAAAGTTCAACGCAATCACCAGCTCTGCTTTTTGATAGGCATGCAACCAACATCTGTGCATTAAACAGGCTACTGTAGGAGTGTTGCTTCCAAAGCAAAGGAAATGACTAAAAAGACAACCCCACCAACCTTTGTCTCTGGGTTATCTTTTGCAGCCAGTTCTCTCCCATCATATAGTGTTTCAGTATGATTGTCTGAAACTGGATGGATCTGAGCTGCCAAAACCACCAGCAAGGTTACATGAAGTAGTGTCTTCCTCAGCCTACACACTGACTCATTAACATGTTTTTTGAAGTCCTGGGAGCTCTGTCAAGAAGTCTGTGAAGGAATCTTCAAAAAGGAAACTACTGGAGATAACCACTGAGAACATGTGCAAACCCAGTACATATTTGGCAGACTGGCAGAAACTATAGAACATTTTCTTCCTAATTGCTCAGATAATGTAATGAGATTCAGGAAACAATACTGGACTAGAATGCTATAAAATAAAAAGCATGTTTTTAAACTGGAAAATAATTTCTGGAAAAAAAATTTTGGCAGCTATAAAAGTTTCATAAACAGAAGTACATTTACTGTGCTAAAGCAAGATGGAAAGAGCAAAGATCAAGCTTTGAAACATACAGGAAACAGATGAGATTTCTGTATTGTACTTACAATGTTTTATTATACTGATTTTGATGGGATAAATAGGCCTCAAAGATGTTAACAGGACCAACACTAAATAATCAAATAAGGTTCAAATTTTAATTACATAGGACTTGACCTGTTTAGTCCCATGACATATAATTACCATTACAAGTATTTCAGGCAAAATTAAATATTATATGAAACAAGGAACAAGAGACAAAGCATTTGTAATATAGCATAGTAATTTAGTCTTTTATTTTAATAACATTCCTTATTCCCATTCCCATCAACAGCAGAGATTTTTTGACAGAAAATCCTTTTATTGACAGGATTTCAGATGGTTTATGGAAAAAAAGAAATACATTCAAGCTTTGTCTACTTTATTGATGTTAGAGTCCTGAAGGCAAAGTGAGAACAACAAATGCAAAATGAGTAGAAGAAAATAGCCAATAATGTAAAGAAAAACGTCAGCTTCTGGTTCACAGTCCAACTTTTCAGTCTTACCTCCTGAAAATATACCCAGAATAGCACAGTTTCTGCTGGCAAAATCCATACCAACGTGAGGCTATTTAAAGACCTCGTTATTACAATTTCTTCTTTTTCATAGATTTATGCATGCTGCCAACAGGCAATAACTGGCTAAGTCAGACTTATGATAAACAGTAGCCAGAAGAAAAAAACTGAGAACCCATTTCTGAGTTGTAGAGGTTCTTCAGGACTGAAGATACCAAGATAGGTGCTGATGCTATCTGAATTGTTCTCTGTAGCTCAGTATGGACAGACTTACTATGTAAAACAGTATGACAGAGGCCTCCTGATGTCATAGTGGAGTTTAGCATCTCTGAGAAGGATGCTAGACTTCACTTCTTACTTCACCCATTCCCTAGACATTATTGACAAATCAAGGACTACTCAAAAATGCAATCAATAGAATATGCTACTGCCTCTTTATTGTGCCCACTAATTATGCTTAATTTCTGATATAACAATTTCGGTCCATAAATTTCCAATCTTAGGCCCTTTATTTACCATGCATCTTTTCACTGCAGTCCTTGGTCTGCATCAGGAACATTTCTGTTTGCCTTGTTTAACTCCATGTTTCCATCTTTAACTTCTGATGATTTTTGTAAACATTTTTATGTAACAGTGTTTTGTGCTTTTGTTGCTTTGGATAGCAAAAGTATGTGTTAGATTCTATATGCTAGCCATCTATCCTTTTGGATCAGTGTGATTTTCCCTGAAGTTGTTGATTATATGTGTCTATATAACTTGTTTTGAACAAGATGGGATGCATGCAATTTACATAATCAGCTCTGTGTACTAATTAGAGGAGCCGCTATTTTCAATATCCTAGAAAAATGATGCCAGGCTAACACAAGGATATTGAAAGCATCTGCTTCTCTAATTAGTAGACAAGGGGCTTATCTTCCATTTTTATTCAAATTGTTAATGTGTCAAAGTATTTTGCTACACCAAAGAGTAATGACATTTTGATCTAGGAAGGTCAAAAATAAGATGCCTCAAGTAGTATTGCATAGAAGCTGCCCTTTATGCTTTACACGAAACCATACTTATTCCCCTTCCCTGCCCCCCCCCAAAGAATAATATCATATCCAAGCCATATGAAGCTGCAGAATATAGTCATAAATAGATAATCCATATATGAATGTTTTTGGTGAAGTTATTTACAAGAATAGTTCAAAAATAGCATTATCAGAGTTCTGTGATAATGACTAGATGACATAAAAAATGGAGAAGCTACGATTTCTCTTGTTCCAGGCATCTATATATAGCACATTTTGACAAAATTTCCAATATGAATTTCTTTGTCAGGAAATTTTAGCCATTAGTTCTTGCTAATCCTTCACCTCTGTATTAAGAAGTTCATGCTCACTACTTTCTTCCCCAGAAAACACATAACATACCATAATTTGGGGATTGGAACTAGATGATCTTTAAGGTCCCTTCCAACCCAAACCATTCTATGATTCTATGATAATTAGGCCACCACAACATTATTACTATTTTTTTTAAATCTGACTTTTTAAAACATTGACCACAAGACAATTTCTTTAGATATCAAATCATTTTAATAGCGATTTTCTGCTTCCTCACCAAGTTTTTCAGTGTTCTTTAAAACTTAAGGACAACACAGCTCTACTCAGGATTCCAGTATAAGTTTCAGTAAAGTCACGTGTAGAGGAAGCATCTCCACAGTCCTAGGCATGAGTCCCCACATTATGCACTGAGAAACACATAACTTGTTCTTGCCTTCCTATTTTGCATGGAATTCAGGTGATGAATATAACTCAGCTGATAAACAGACCTTGCATAGCGCTGTTCCTGGTTGTACCCCACTCTAAGTCATCACAGTTTACCAAGCCATGTAATTTACTATGCCTGTTTGCCTTTTTTAGTATTTAATACTCTGCTTAATCTCTGAATCCAGAAGATAATGTATGATTTTCTTCTGGATAATTTAAGAAATATGAGTAGAACTGGGTCAGTCTAGAGGCAAAGGGGATACATATTGTTCATAGATGTCCTCAGACTGTAGTCAACTCTACAGAAAATAAGGGATCAAGATGTCACTTTATGGTCATCTTTAAACTGTAACAAAAAAGATTTCTATAGTCATCTAAGTGTCTGTCTTAATGAACTTCCTTCCCCTACAAATAGAAATACTGTTTTTATCATATTAGCTCAGATAAAATGCTTGATGTGGGGTAGACCTAGAGACTGCTAATGGGATACAATGCTTTTCACCTTGAAGTCACCAGCCCAAGTTCTGGGTTTTTTTTGTGGGTTTTTTTTTGGCGGGGGGGGGTGTTGGGTGTTGGTTTGTTTGTTTGCTTGTTTTTCCCAATGGATGGAAGGAGTTTCCCTCTGGGCTCAGTCTGCATTTCACTTCCAGGCCAGCTAAAATGTGGTTTTCTGCACTCAGCAAAGTTTCACACTTCTCCTTCAGCAGACCCAAAGGGGCCGGGAGCCGAGCCTGGCTGGGAGCCCCCAGTCCTCACTGCATGGAGCTACAAGGCAGCACCACGGGCTGGGCAGTGCAGCTTGCTTATGCGGAGGGTAGGCACCAGCAAAGCTACAGCCCTCATCTCTGGTGGTACCTGTGGCAATTTGCCCTCTTTGGGTAGAGTATGATACGAACATATTTTTTGTTTTTCTTCAAGCCCTCCTCAGCCTCCTCCCTGAATCTTATCTGGACTGGAAGGAGGTAGAGGAGTGAATGCCCTCCGTCTCCTGGAACAGCTTCACAGCACTCCCCTTCTACCAGGCTGCACTTTTTTTATGACCGTGATACAAAGACAGGAGACATTTTTTTCTCTGCAAGGTTTTCTGTTTAATTAAAGGTCTATTGTGCCTGAGCTAACTCTCTGGTTTTTAAAGAGGGCTCTGTTTAAAATCAGGGTAATGGGTTATTACAATTCTAAAGAAGAACATTTGCAGAGAAATATTTTGAACCGGTTAAAATTTTTGTGGAATACCACAAAATACAAAATAGATCCCTTAATCTCAGTGGCTATCTTGAAAACTTATTACTAAAATATATATAAATGTGTAAGTACTATTCATTTTTTGAATGTTGGTGTGTTGTAAAATTCTGTTTTCTTTTCATTTCATGCTGTTGTAAATAAACTGAATCTGTACAGTAGGTTTTTGTCAGACTCCCAGAAAGACAATTTTATTTTATAGCACATCCTAGACTGACAGCCAGAAACTGTTCTGCACCACCTCAGTACAAACAAAATTAGCTTCTCACAATATTTTTGCAGATGTTAAAGGTCATTAATAGAATGAAACCAGATGACTAAAGCAATACATTTGGAATGATTGGGTTTTATTTTTCTCCCCAGCTTAAAGACACAGAGTCCTCTTTTCTTGACTGCTTGGCTGCGTTTCAAATGCTCTTTTTTTCTTTCTTTGCTATTCAATGGTTTCCAAAATCATAAAAGTGAAAGTAGTGGGATATGTATTTCTTGGCTTATGCAACCTCACTTGTGTGAAAGATTTGGGATTTTTTACAGAGATGAATATAATATTAACTGTTCAAACTACACATTCCTGGAACAATTGCCCAATCTCCACATTTTGATCAAGGTCACACTTCTGCAATGATCAAGGGAAAGATGGCTAGCAGATGCAAGAAAAATCATGTTCAAAATGCAACTATATCCAGGAATAAAAAGAAAACTCCCCTTGAGGAAGTAGTTCTATAGATTTTGAAGAGCATTGTTTAAGTGAAAGCTGATGCTGTTAACAACTAAAAATTAACCTTTTTCTTTCCAAGAAAGAAATGTCATAGCATGATTCCTCTTTTCTGACTTATCTAGATGATAATGAGAAGCCTTATTTGTCTTCTAATTTTAAAATATTACTTAAAATATTACATATACAATACTATACCCATCATTTTAAACTACATTATGTTATTTATACACTTCCAAAATGAAAGATAAATAATAATTGCTTGTCAAGCAATAATAATGTTTTAAATGCTTTTAAAGACATACAGTATGTCAACTCTTTCCAAAAACTTTCAATATGAATTGAAAAGTGCAAATCAGGCCCATCCTGAAAGCCAAGATAAGAATGCATGTTCCCCTGCTTTGGAACACTTTTAAAACAGGTGGGAAGAAAGAGAAGTGAGGCTACTCAACCTGTGCAGGAATGGATTTTATCATAGAATCATAGAACAGTTTGGGTTGGAAGGGGCCTTAAAAATCATCTAGTTCCACTCTCCCTGTCATGGGCAGGGACACCCTCCACTAGACCAGGTTGCCCAAAGCCCCATCCAGCCTGGCCTTGAACACTTCCAGGGATGGGGCATCCACAACTTCTCTGGGCAACCTGTTCCAGTGCCTCAACACCCTCACAGTAAAGAATTTTTTCCCAATACCTAATCTAAATCTATCTTCTTTCAGTTTAAACCCATTACCCCTTTTCCTATCACTACATGCCCTTGTAAACAGCCCCTCTCCAGATTTCCTGTAGGCCCCTTCAGGTACTGGAAGGCTGCTGTAAGGTCTCCCCAGAGCTTTTTCTTCTCCAGGCTGAACAACCCCAACTCTCTCCTCCTGCCTTCATAGGAGAGGTGCTCCAGCCCTTTGACCATCTTCATGGCCCTCTTTTGGACTCGCTCCAACAAGTCCATGTCTTTCTTATGTTGGGGACCCCAGAGCTGGACACAGTACTCCAGGTGGGGTCTCATGAGACCAGAGTAGTGGGGCAGAATCACCTCACTCGACCTGCTGGCCACACTTGATGCAGCCCAGGACATGGTTGGCTTTCTGAGATTTCATCAACCAACACCCCCAAGTCCTTCTTCACAGGGTTCCTCTCAATCCATTCTCCGCCCAGCCTGTAGTTGTGCTTGGGATTGCGCCGACCCATGTGCAGGACCTTGCACTTGGCCTTGTTGAACTTCATGCGGTTCACACGGGCCCACCTCTCCAGCCTGTCAAGGTCCCTCTGGATGGCATCCCTTCCCTCCAGTGTGTTGACCACACCACACAGGTTGGTATCATCAGCAAACTTGCTGAGGGTGCACTCGATCCCACTGTCCATGTTGCTGACAAAGATGTTAATCACCGTCAGTTACAATACTGACCCCTGAGGAATGCCACTTATCACAGGTCTCTACTTGGATGTCAAGCCACTGACCACAACTCTGTGAGTGTGACCATTCAGCCAATTCCTTACCCACCGAGTGGTCCATCCGTCAAATCTGTCTCTCCAATTTAGAGACAAGGATGTTGTGTGGGACAGTGTGAAATGCTTTGCACAAGTCCAGGTAGGTGACGTCAGTTGCTCTTCCCTTATCCACCAATGCTGTAACCCCATCATAGAAGGCCACCAAATTTGTCAGGCACGATTTGCCCTTAGTGAAGCCATGTTGGCTGCCACCAATCATCTCCTTATTTTCCAAGTGCTTGACCATAGTTTCCAGGAGGATCTGCTCCATGATCTTGCCAGGCACAGAGGCGAGACTGACTGACCTGTAGTTCTCTGGGTCTTCCTTTTTACACTTCTTAAAAATGGGGATTATGTTTCCCCTTTGCCAGTCAGTGGGAACTTCACTGGGCTGCCACAAATTCTCAAATATGGTTGAGAGTGGCTTAGCAGCTCCCAGTTCCCTCAGGACCTGTGGATGCATCTCATCAGGTCCCATGGACTTGTGTACCTTAAAGTTCTTTGGATGGTCTTGAATCTGATCTTCTCCTACAGTGGATGGTTCTTCACTCTCTCAGTCCCTGCCTTTGCCTTCTGAGACTTGGGCAGTGTGGCTAGAGCACTTGCTGGTGAAGACTGAGGTAAAAAAGTCATTGAGTACCTCAGCCTTCTCTGTATCCCGGGTAACTGGGTCTCCTGTTTCCATCCGGAGGGGGGCCACATTTTCCCTAGTCTTCCTTTTATCACTGATGTACCTATAGAAGCTTTTCTTGTTGCCCTTGATGTCCCTGGCCAGACTGAATTCTATCCAGGCTTTAGCTTCCCTAATCTGATTTCTCTGTATGTCTCCCAGGCTACCTGTCCTTGCTTCCACCCTTTGTAGGCTTCCTTTTTGTGTTTGAATTTGTACAGGACCTCCTTGTTCATCCATGTAAGCCTCCTGGTATTTTTTTCTGACTTCTTCTTTGTTGGGATGCATCGCTCCTGAGCTTGGAGGAGGTGATCCTTGAATACTAACCAGCTTTCTTGGGCCTCTCTTCCCTCCAGCGCTTTATCCCATGGTACTCTACCAAGGAGGTTCTTGAAGAGGCCAAAGCCTGTTCTCCTGAATCCAGGGTAGTGAGCTTGCTGTGTGCTCTCCTCGCTGCACTAAGGTTCTTGAATTTCACTGCAGCCAAGGCGGCCCTTGAACTTCACGTTCCCTACCAGCCCCTCCTTGTTGGTGAGAACAAGGACCAGCATGGCACCTCTCCTCATTGGCTCCTGTGTCACTTGGATAAGGAAGTTATATCTTCAATGCATTCCAGGAACCTCCTGAATTGCTTATGCTCTCCTGTGTTGTCCCTCCAACAGATATCCAGGTGGTTGAAATCCCCCATGAGGACCAGGTCTTGTGAAAGTAAACCTGCTCCTATTTGCCCCTCTAGAGGGGCTCATCCTCTTAGTCTTCCTGGCTAGGTGGCCTGTAGCAGACCTCCACTATAATGTCCACTGTCTCTGCCTTCCCTTTAATTCTGACTCATAAGCTCTAGTCAGCTCCTCATCCATCCCCAGGCAGTGCTCCATGCACTCCAGGTGGTCCTTGACATAGAGGGCAACACCCTCTCCTCATCTCCCTTGCCTGTCCCTCCTAAAGAGCCTGTATCCTTCCATAGCAACACAGAAGTCATAGGAGCCATCCCACCACATCTCTGTGATGCCAATGAGATCATAGCCCTGCAGGCGTGCGCACATCTCTAACTCTTCTTGGTTATTCCCCATGCTACATGCTTTTGCATAGAGGCATTTACGTCGGGTCCCAAGTGAAGCTGACTTACTGGCTGGACTGGCTGGAATTCCTTTTACGTACTTCACCAGTGCTTCCCTGTTGACTCCTATTACCTCAGGAGCCCGACTCATGTCCGTAAGACTTCAAATGTGCTGCAGTGTATCCAGCATGTCTCTGAGCAACAGGCTGCAAGCCCTTGCCCTGTCCCTCTGACCTTGGCATGTCATTCCACAGCTTGTCGCAGGCAAGCCTGATATTATCCCCCTCCCCCTTCAAGCCTAGTTTAAAGTTCTGTCAGTGAGCCCTGAGCAAAGACCCTCTTCCCCCTTTGAGAAAGGTGAATCCCATCTGATGCCAGCAAGCCTGGTGTTGTGTAGGCCATCCTATTATCGAAAACCCCAAACCTGTGGCGGTGATACCAGCCACAGAGCCATATATTAATAGGCTGCATCTGTCTCTTCCTCCTCCAGCTGCCCACAAGTGGAAGGAGAGAGGAAAAAATAACCTGTGCACCAGATTCCCTCGCCAATCATCCCAAGGCTCTGAAGTCTCTTTTGATTGCTCTTGGACATTGTGGCTTCATTGCCACCGACATGGAAGAGCAGTAATGCGTAAATAGTCTGAGGGCTGTACCAGGCTATGAAGTTTCCTAGTAATGTCCTTAATCCAGGCCCCAGGGAGGCAGCAGACTTAGAATCATAGAATGGTTAGGGTTGGAAGGGACCTCAAAGATCATCTAGTTCCAACCCCCCTGCCATGGGCAGGGACACCCTCCACTAGACCACGTTGCCCAAAGCCCCATCCAACCTGGCCTTGAACACTTCCAGGGATGGGGCATCCACAGCTTCTCTGGGCAACCTGTTCCAGTGCCTCAACACCCTCACAGTAAAGAATTTCTTTCTAACATCTAATCTAAATCAACCCTCCTTCAACTTAAACCCATTACGCCTTGTCCTGTCACTACACTCCCTGATAAACAGTCCCTCTCCATCTTTCCTGTAGGCCCCTTCAGGTACTGGTAAGCCACAATTAGATCTCCCCGGAGCCTTCTGTTCTCCAGGCTGAACAATCCCAACTCTCTCAGCCTGTCCTCATAGGAGAGGTGCTTCATCCCTCCAATCAGCTTCGTGGCCCTCCTCTGGACTCGCTCCAACTTCCCTAAGACGAGAGTCTGTCTGACATATTGGACCCTCTGTTCCCCTCAGAAGAGAGTCACCTACAACTATAACCCGCCTTTTCTTCCTTGTGGAGGTGGTCGTGATATGGGGGATGGGCCTTTCTGGCCTTGGTGACACCTCTGGTGTAGATGAACCGTCATCAGGACATGGCAAAAATGAAAAGGTAAGAAGTTAATGTGAAGGAGTGATCGAGTGAGTTTCACTGGACAAGTGAAAAGGAGAAATGTCAATGAAATAGAGGGGTCATTTCACGGCTCAGACATCCAGCAGAGGGAAGTAGGAGAAGCTGTCCTGTGGTAAAGATACCTTAAGAAGCCTTTCCTTACCTTAAGAAAGGTAAGAAAAATATTTCTTATGCAGAATGCAGAGTACAAGCCAGAGAAAAAAATCAGTGTTTTCTTATCCTGATTAATGCAAATTCTGGACGAAGACTCCAACTCCATATCCAGGTAAAGAGAGAAAAAGAGAGATTTTTGAGATACTGGATAGAAGAAGAAGAAGTGAGGCTTAAAACTAAGCATTAAAGCAGAAGTTTCAAGCATAAAACTATTTATGAAGCAGAATGAGCAGCAAGATCATAAACGTATTTGAAATAGGAGAAAAGGGAAAGGGCAGTCTAGGTTTTGGTGAAGCAAGGCAAGAAATTTCATTTTAATATGGTCTGTTTGAGATAGAGTTGGGATATGTAGAAATTATTAATTCCCTTTCACAAGAATAAATAGAATAATGTGCTATTTACTTGTAAAAAAAAAATCAATCAATCAATCAATCAAATAAATAAATATTTTTCCCTATGCTTTGTAGCTATAAAGTTGGCAAATAGGGAGTAGATGATTCCAGTACCTTGAAATATCACAGTATGGCAAATTTCCTATTCTATTTATTACAAAAAAATTGCTGTGAATTTTCTGGCACATACCAGCACCATTCTGATGCTGGATAGTTTTGTTAGGAAATCATCCAGAAAGATTATTTTCTTCCCCTTTTGAATTCCTTTAAATTTCTTAGAATCTATTAGGAAGATTGTGCAATGCTTTTGTCTGACTAGATCTGACAAACAGCTGGGCTGCATGGCAAATATATCAAGGATGAATAACTGAGGTGGGTAGGGGATATCTTTAAAGGTTAATGTAAAATATATGCAGAAGTTTTATGAACTAGACCTTTTAAATACCATTGCTCTTTAAACAGTTGTGGCATAGAAATACTTCCTACAGGAAGCATATAATGAAAAAATTCCTGTAATAAGCCAGTGGGTAACATTCCCCAGCATGTTAGAGATATGTGTGGCAGGACCCAACAGCTTATCTTGCTCTCCTCAAAATGTATGTGGAGAGCTACATGAGCTGTAAATGCAATCATACCACCACTGTTTTACAAGAAAAAAATGATGTGGTTGGTTTCTATTCTAGCTAAACAAATTCAGAGAGATGAAAATGTCAATGAAGAGCAGTTAACTTTCATCAAAGTATACAAATTACAGAGGGACTACCTGTAGATCACTAATATTGTTAACAGCTAAGCAATTTCTGAGGGTAGGATTAGAGGAAAGCCCCCTCAGAAAGCAGCATTTTTCACAAAGGCAAGTTGATAAATAGTAACAGAGTGAATTTTCTTTTCTTTTCTTTTTGTTGAATCTCATGGAAATCTGTTTTACTTAAGTAAGGATGCTATCACATTCTCCTTGATCTACTGGAGTATTTGTATATGTAGACGTCCAGGATCCACGCTATGTTGGTAACAGTCTTAATCCTTTGCATTTACAATGCAAACACTAGATCTTAAAGCACTTCCTTATGCAATGATCAACCAATGAATTTCTCAAGCATCTCAGTTGATATTTTCATGCCCATTGTGCAGATCAGTTCAGTGTTGCATTTGGTTGTCACATGTCAAGTTCACGCACCAGCAGAGCGCTTGTGAGTCCTAACTTCTCTGGACCACTACACAACAGCCTGTCAATGTAAAGTGCCCTGTAAGCAGAAAGTCTACTGCATGTAGTGCTAATGATGAGCAACAAGTCTAACTAAAAAACCTGGCTATTATAGCTGTTTTTTCTTTACTTTGAATTGTCAAAGTGAATCACAGATTCTTTTAAAAGGATATGAAACTAACCTATCAGCTCTAAGAGACATTGGCTAAATCCTTCTGTTGTGGTTTCCTTTAGAAAGTCTGATTTTCATTAAATATTAATATTTTTACAGTAGCTTTTCACTCATTTCTGAATGGGAAGCACCTGTGGTAACTGTTAACCTTTGGCAAATGTTGACTTGTTAAGTATCATCTTTGGCTGCCAAACAATAATTTATGTTATGATATGAAAGTAATTTAATTCTGTTGAAAAGCAAGCAATTTAGTTATTATTTTTTGTATGTGTGAACAGGACTCCTATAATCAATTATGTAATAGAGTAAATATATTTATAAACTATTGAAGGTAGACAGGCTTCATTTAACTCATTTTAAACAATATGTAAAAGATATTCTATGCAATTTTCTTGTATATTTAGATATCTATTCATACACTGTATGTACACACTGATTTTCTTTTAACATTTAGGGTTATTTAGCTAACAAATTAATTCAACACAATGAGCTCATGCTGCAAAATGCCATGGAAATGGAGTATTTACATATGCTAATGACTTCCAATTAAGAAACGTGCAAATAATTGGGAGAAAGCAAAATTAAAACACTGTGCTAATAACCTGACAATTACAAGGAAAACTGTATTATGCAAGACTGCAAACATAATTGCGCACACAAGGTCTATTTGACTACAAGGGTAGCTAACACAAAATATGCGCCAAATTGTCAGTACTACAGCTCTTGACAGACTTCTTGTTGTAGGACTACAGCCCTTTTAAGTACAACTTGAAGTGCTGGGGTACCACATGGGGGTCAGTGACAAAAGCAGGATAAGTATCAGGTCAGGAAATTCATCATTATGATGATCTTTCACAGCTCACTTTGGTGTAAGAAAGAAGTGGGACTGCAGATGGTTTTTTGAGCTGTTGAACTAAGATAAGCTAAGCAGAGCAACAGCAGCTGCTTGGTGGCTTGTGGTGATTAAGGATTTTCCCTTTCACAGAAAAAAAAAAAAAAAAGAATTTCCTTCTACCAGAAGGTCATAATTTCAGAAATTTATTTTAATTCGAATTGTGAAGGACTGTGGAAATTTAAAATGTCTCAGTAGAAGGTCATTCTGAAAATAGAAATTCTTTATTGAAAAGTCAAAATGTTTCCTTCAGTAAGGTAGAAATTTGTTTTGATATTGCCACAATAATATACTTTGTGGGCCCACAGTATATTACTACCACTACAGAGTAGCATCAGATGACCACTTAGATATAAAATCTATGTTACATAGAGTGAGGAAGTCATTCTTACCTTTCCTAAGGGAAAATTTTCAGTGCTTTTGCAACAAAAAAGCAAACTCTTTAAAAGTGAAAAAACCCCAGCACAAACCCTAGTGCCTTTTCTTATCTTACCCAAAAAGAATTTGGTTGTTGGCTCTATGTAATCCAGGGGGACATCTTTTTCAGCACACAGATTCCAAGGAATGATTGTATTGACTCTCTTCCCTGTACTTTTCCTGTCTCCCAGACCCAATAATCTTTGTGAACTCCAGCTTTGCCACACCAGCACTGAGGTAAGGACACCTCTGCAGGAACAGAGGTACAAATTCTTATATGATACTAACTGTGAAGGCTATAGCATGCTGATTCAAAGATACTACTCACCTTTGCCAGCATACATTATTGGCTGCGTATTTCTTGTGCTCCAGAAATTAAGGCAACTTTGCTGTTAATGGTAGGGGTGAACCAATGCAGGAAGAGAAAACCCGTTTTTTCTACCACTTCTGTTATTTTGATTTAGTTTTTATGGTTTGTGTTCATGATGCTATGAAGTCTGTTGGTCTTTATAGGTATTAGGACTTGATTACTTCAACGGATGAGATTCATCTTTGTATTTGTATTGCCAGATTCTAACCCTCCATCATATTTATCTACTAGAAAATAATTTTTAACCTTACAGTAAATGCATGCCATTTCCCCAGCAAGTCATTTCAAAAACTCTTCTTAGTGGTAACACTAATGATACAGAAATAGAACAGAATTTAGTTTTACGTATCATCTTTCAGACTTCAGGAACTTCAAATGTATTTGCATTTGGTAATGATGATGGCAGGGGTGACTGTGACTGACATTGCAGTTGGCTGGCGCCTTAGCTTGCATACCATCATGAATGTTAACACTTTTCTTTAGGGACGGAACATTGGATCCCATTGGGTTTTAAACTTGGCAAATCACATATTACACTGCAGTTCAGGCATTTTTGCACAATTTTAGGTAGATACCAGAGTTAGCGTTCTTCCCTACCAAACTGTCCTTAAAACCTCTGTGGAGATTTTTATACAAAACATAGAAAAGGCCAGAGGAATAGAAGTAACACTGTAAGACTCTACTGCACTATAATCACACTACTACAAAGAAGATGTGCCTTTAACACGAATGTTTACAACCATATCCCTGGCACCTCCTCTGTCAGGTGAAAAAAATAAAAGTCAATACTAGTTTATATCACTACCTCTGCCTGATTAAACAGCTGTTGGCATTGCTTGAAGTTGTGGTCACTGAAAAACAAATCTGTCCTGAATTAGTGATAGGCAGTCTTCAAAAGATACAGAGTTCTGGTTTGATTCAGATGAGCTTATCCAAAGCTTTTCCAATCCTCAAGTCTGCAAAACTGAGCTGGAAATAATGCAAGAGCATGCTTTCTGATGAGATTTGAGGTACTTCTATTTCTAGCTGAAATTACTGCAAATGCAGCCTCTTGCACTGAATTTCTACACTTTTATTCTGTTTAGAACAAAGGAAATATTTAGAACACTGCATGAGTGACTAATTTTAACTATCCAAACAGCTACTATGAACCCATCAGGAAATAAACCATATGTCCTGTGAATCTGATCAAAATTAATCAGCAGATCCAGAGTAATAAAGATCACAGCTGACGAAAAACAATGTAAAGACCAAGAAATACTCATTAAAAAAACCCCAAAGATAGAAATTTTATGTTCACTAATAAATGCGAGAAAACTTCATAGTCTTTTATTTACCCAACTGTGAACAGTAAATCTGAATATAGAAAGTCCTAAACCCCTCACCCACTCAGGGAAGACTGTTTTGGCATTTAGAGCAGTAGTTTGAGAGTCAGGAAACTCCATCCCTAATCATCCCTCTGCTTAGCCATACCCTTGATTTCCAGGTCCTCTGAGCCTTTGCCTTGACCAGAGAGATGACTGCAGCTTTTGACCATAGCTGAGGTAACTCTAAACTAGCCTGGGTAGAGACATCATGTCACTGAAGATGTATTCATGTCATCGCTGGCCCAGACCATGGTGCTCTGAGCAAGTACGCAGTATGTTGATGTTGACGGTCCTGTGGCTACAGCAGCAACCTCTGGACAAACCTCTCCCACACTACCTTGTGACATTAAATGAGTCTTAATCCACATAAATAAGCTGTTAGCTGTCACATAGCAAGTAGGGTTAGATATATGTACACTTGACCATTTGATAGTTTGTGTAATAAAGGCACTTGGTCTTTCTGGAAATTTTGGAAGGTCCTGATCCAAAGTCCTCTGAAGTCAGTGGAAGCCCTTCTATGGACACATGGTACCACCGCTGGAAGAGCTCTGCGTAAGCAGCCAGTTTTGTCATGCTGCTGCTTGAGGCAGGTGGTGCAGATTCACTATTTTTTTCCCCTTTTAATAGTAACCCAGGGGTGATTCAATTTCTAAAAGAAAAACATTGACCATTGACTTTTTTTTACTTTTTTTGACTTTTTTTTTTTTTTTTAGCTAAAGGGATGTTTCTATTATATATTAAGTATGGGTTACCCACCAAAAGTCTTAGATGATCTGGGTGCAGGTATCATTATATTTATTCTTGGTAGAAGTTTTCTTCTTTCCTTTCTTTACTCTTTTGCTCCCTACAGCATCACAACATCCAAATTTTATTTTATCCCATTCCAAATTATTTCAGTGTCATTTTTCCTTTTCTCTTTTTTTAATTTTCTGATTTTTTTTTTTTTCAGTCTTAAGCAAAATGTGAACTCTACAAAGCATGAGATTGTTTCAAACTTACAGTGTTCAATCACATTTGGACTTAGGCAATCTGCTCAGCCCATCTGTTGGTTTGGCAGTCTCCTGCTGTTGGTCAGCCAGTGGAAGAGGTCCCTGAAGACTAAGTAAAATTGCACAACTGAATAAACCCCCATCACATACCATTTGACCACCTTATAAGTTGGAAGAACAGGCAACACAAGCAAGTGAAACAGGAATGCTTAAGCACAGTGTAAAAATTGGTTTTAGACCATATCTCTTTAAGAAAAAAATGAAGTTCTATCTCCAAGTCTCCACCACTGATACACATCTGAGTAGAAAATACAGAATCAAAAGGAAGGTATCGTAATCCAGTGTTTAGTCTTTTCTTTCCATGTAGTGGCTTACTGATGTGGGAAAGTTAGATGTGCATGGTGTTTGACAGGCAGACAGGGGAGAAACGACACGAACCAAAGGATTTGCAATGTGCAGACCACTTGTGTGAATAGAGCTGTTTGAGGAAATCTCTCTAGCCATGCAGAGTCTCCTGGTGCCAGCTGTGCTCCCCACAGGGCACAGGCATTTGATTTCAGCTTATGAGACAGAGAAGACAAAGTATAAATGGAAGATATAGCGGATGGATGTCACTAAATGTAGCAATTTCATAAGATGGTGAGTATAAGTAAATGTATAACCAGGTATCAGGCATAAGCAAGGACCAGACTCATTCGTTCTAATGTTTTAATTTCTTTGATTATTTCCTTAATTGCTTTTTTAATATTCTCATAAGTCTTTTTTCCCCCCCAACTAAAAAGGAAGCTGAATGAAAGGATGGTGATGTGTGGGAGGAGAATGAGGGCTGACAGATTGTGTTCAGCATCCTCCACATTCCCTTATTAGTTTAGTCAGACACATTAGTTCACATTATGAGAAACAGATGAGAAACTGCTAAAACATACATTATGAGAAACATTAGGAGAAGCTGCTAAGCATACATCTAAATAATGTTAAACCAACAGCGACTCCAGCTGAGGGCCAGCTGACTCACCAAGCTCTGTAAATCTAAGTTTCGCAGCACTCACACAGTGTGCATATTCCTGCTAACCATCGGACAGGTTGAGTTGTAATGCTGAGTAATCATTGCATAAACCCTGTGTGGGAGAGATGAAGGAGGGCGAAAAATAGAGACAGAAGTACTTCAGTGAAGGGAATTGATGACAGCATCCACCTTGTCTATGTTATACCTGTTCTTCAGAACCATATAAAACTTTCGGCTACTCCAGATGCTTTGCTGGGTGAATTACACCATGTTTGCACATGCTTTTCTTTTCCTTGAGTTTTCTTCTTGCATTGCAGAAAGGTCAATTTATGTTCTGTGCAAGGCAATCAGCTAGAATGTGTCAAGTGTAATGAAGTTCTAAGGAAATAAAAAAAGGATATTTCATAGAATCATCCATGGAAAATCATCTGTGGCTTGGCTGAACCTTTAGAATAAATGCTTGTGGGTGCACGACTTGCCTTTGTTTTGAGCTGACCTGTGGAAGGCATCAGCAGGACTGGTATGATATTCAGCTCTGCTAATATTATGACTATTTCATTTAGCATGGCTTGATGATCAGTTCTCAGCAGAACGAAAAATGTAGTGTCTGTGTGAGATGAGGTCACTCCATGTCACCCAGAATGATTTTTCCATAAAACTCTTTTCTTACACTGGGATTCAGCACCTCAAGCATCTCCAACCCTTTAAGTATCTTTAGGTAATAAATTTTGCAAACCTTTCAAGTAGGATGGCTCAGATCTGTGTGCAATACTGCAAAAAACAAGACAAGTTGCTCGTCTTCACACAGGCATCTTCATGCCAACAATCTGATTACTAGGAAAATTCGGTCTCTTGTAAGACAGACTTATACACATTTTGCTTTTGGTATTCCATAAAAAAATCACCTATGATATATTTTAACTGTGGTGTGGTGTGGGATTTTTTTTTTTTTTGGTAAGGATAACACAGGTAAAATCTTTGATTTGACTTGTCTTTTTTAGGTACTTTTGAAACGTCAGTGATTATGTGATAACCATTACTGACAAAGATTAAAATGCTATGTAAGATATTGCATTTTCCCTGTAAAGCATGAATAAATATAAATATGACAAATGTATAGCCTCTGGTAACAAATGTTGAGTTTTTAATAATTACTAAAGAGAGACAAATCGTTCCTAATAAATAATGTACACTATGCAGTAGACAAGTCCCCTAACAGGATGGCAATAATTTTGAGTGCACATGTTTGTGTATGAGATCAGATATCTTCCTCTTCCAAGGCAACCAGAATTAGAAAGCAATGTGTGGTCCCTGTTACCCTGACTTTGACTCTTGTCAAGCCCATCTGGCTGTGTTCCTGCATGAGGTACCTCACCAGCTCATCTTCCTGCCAGTGCTTACCTTTATTAGGCCTTGTGGCATTCTGCCATCTGTCTGTCTGTCTTACAAACTTTTCCATTGTTGCCATGTTGTGCCTTGATTTCAAATCCCTTTTAATTTCTGTGAAGATCTTTCCAGTTTCTGCTTGCTGCTAGGGGAAGAACTTTCTCTCTTATTATATCCAGCCTTCGCTTCCAGATTGCAGTCCAGCTCTGGTAGCATACTGGTTTCACAGGTTTGAAGTATATGCAACACATTGCACTCCAAGACAAAAAGAGTTCTTGTAGCGTTAATGGACTGCGGTTGTACAATGTTCTTTAGGCAGGGAGTCCTCTCCCATGAGTTTTTGCCATCATGCCTAGATTTCTTAACTTCCTTGGTACCCCTCCGTGGATGGATGAAGTTCATTATTTTTTCTTTTTCATAAACAGTATGGACCGGCATTTGCAGCTGTGTGTCTAAAATATATTGTGCATCAAATTAAAGGTTCTTGTTGATTGTTACTATATTAAAAAAAAAAAAAAATCAGTCAGGCTAATATAGAAGGTGGAAGTAGACTGCTAGCTTTGCTCCACAAGTTCTCCTCCACATTTTAAATGAGATTTGCTCCAGCCATGCTTGAAACTCTTCTGCATTGATTTTCCATTAGCTCTCTTGCTAATGAGAAAACACTGACACAAATGTAATTAAAAAACAAATTTAAAATTTCCACATGCAAATATTTGCACCAAATATGGTTGTGTGTAATAAGGAAACAGAGAATGACATGTGATTTATTTAATAAGTGATGACTAGCTAACATTGACCAAATAGAGGTTATTAAAGAGCGAATAATTGCAGACGACTTTCTGTGTTTGATCTGCAGTTAAACAAAAGGTAGCCAAAAATGTGGTTGGTTAATTTTGAGCAACAAGGGTAGTTGATTGAGAAAAAAACCATTCCGTTGGCCTACAGATACTGCACAAACAGGATCTGAGGTTAAGCGGGTGAGGTAAATAATTTGTTGTGAATTATTTGCTCAGCAATAATATAGTTCCACTTTTTCCTGTTGTTGTTACCTATAACATAGTCTCCCTTTTTTCCTTCTCAGTTCTTCTGCAGAGAGACAAAATTGATAGCTAGATAGGAGGAGTAGCTGACAGCTTAATGAACAATTATTAGGGTCTGAGGCATATTTTCCAACAGTTGTTCATGATGAGATGGGTGGTGTAATCCACTGCAGTGTTTAAGTGGAGACTCTTTTGTCAGCACCTGCTATTAGAGAGCGTAACGCTCGGTGGGACTAGAGTGTTTACATCTCTTTTTAGGGAATTTGCAGTTGTAGGTGGCTGGAAGCAAGCCGCAGCACAAGGGGGACCTCGCTTTCTGTCTCAGCGGATACAGACAAGCCACGCAGTGTTTGGAAGAAATAAGCATTGGCTGTGTTTTGGACTGATTTTTTGAAGCTAAATACCGTCTCAGCAAATTATTTCTCTACTTCTTTAAAAACAAGGGAAAATAATGATGGTGGAATCATACAAGATTTACAAAATAGCTAATAGCAAATATTGAGTGTCAGAGTTCATCTTTGTAATTCAAACTTGTTCTCTACCCATGAATGGTCAAAGCATCAGAGAAAAGTGGAGATTTTTCTCATTTACTGACTCACAGTTGGTAAAGATTTGATGTTAAGAGCTGGGAAGCATAGCTCCATTTTTTTCAGTTAGCCCAGGTAGTTAAAGAGAGCTTCATGATTAATTGTGAATGTTATAACCCCAATTGTAAGCTAAAAGGGCAGACACTGCTTTTTCTTATACAGTTCCATCTATTCGTCCTATTGAGTAGTCTGATTTCCAAGATTCTCCTGGTTTGGGTGGCACTAATGGAAGTTGTGTGCTGTCAGAATTGTAGCCTCTTAGCCTAAAAAAATAATTATGAAGTCATATTTATCTTAGGCTAATTTTATGATTGCTGCTGAGACCCTCAAGACAACCTAAAATCAATATGCTATGTAGCTATGTGTAAGGTCCATGTGAAACTTTTATAATAAACTCTTCATTTAAGACAAAGGCAATTTCTCTGGAAAGCTAAAATCTATGGGTTTTTTGCCTTACTTTACAGTCCTCTATTAATACTCAGAGGATACTCAACAGAAGGACTCAAGGAGATGATCTGCATTGATTTTGGCAAGGTAGACTGCGATAGTCACAATTACGCTGCGGAGTTTTTAATGTATCTACAATCAAGGGCAATCAGATTCCCAAATATGATTGTCAGAATTAACAGCACAGGAAAATCTGGTACAAGTACCAGCTAAGAAACTTATTCAACTGCAGCAAAGAAAATAGCATCAATATTGAGCTGCATGATCACCTTACCACTAGTGCGCTTTAGCTGAACGAACCAATGCTGTCTATAATTACAGTTAGCGGTAAATTTTACTTTGTTTGCATTTAAATAATGCTATTATTCTAATTACTGCAATAGTTTTTTTTTTAAAGGCAAATTCCAGCCATTTTATAAATTATCTTCCTAAGCCCAATGCTTATGCTTTGGGTTAATGACCAATTTTAGTGTATTACTTTTAAATAACATCTTTAGGAAGAATACTTTCAATAAAATGCCTTATTTGTTCCTCTGGTAAGAGAACAGCACTGCACTTTTCTTGGATTAGGAATAAAATCAAAATAAATACAATGTATGGATGTTACAAGAAATGTCATCCTGCCAAAATATAAGTTAATATTGCAGCATCACAGTGATCATGTTGTCAGTTTGTATGAAACAGTGCTTCATATAAAAGGCACTGTTTGGAAATAACACTGCACCAATTATAAAAGACAGAAACAGAGTCCTGTCATTTCATGATTTGAAATATTAATGCTTTAACACAAATACACGAAGAAATACTAGCTAGTGCAGCAACAATTAAAACTCAAAAACCAGATAGATAAGAAATAAAATGTTAAGGGGTACCATGTTTTGTCAAGATTGATATATACAGAGTAATTGACAACAGTGAGTCAGAAGAGATTAAATGGACAGGATTGTAATTTGTACAGCCAAATAGAGTACCAGGACATTTTTATTGACACAGTATGCCTTCTATTATTTGTTCCCCAAAACAAAGACTTCTTTACCTAATTCTGTTCTTTTTAACCTCATCCGAACTGGAACTGAAGCATTTATAATAATTTTTAGTTTTGTGGCAGCAGCAGAGGAATGTGAGATGTGCTTTAACTAGGTATCGAAAGTATTTTGTGGTCACAGGGGAAAAACTAAAAATGTTACTGGAGAATTTATAATCCTAATTCATGGTGCAGTCTCTTTCTCAACTTTCTGATGTTATTTACTTTAATTCCAATAATATATTCCATATTCAGCAAAACGGCATTAGATAAGTACAGAATGGAAGTTTTACCTTCATTTTCTCTTGTGACAGTGTTTAATTTTAACCATTTTAACTGATATTAATACTACTTAGCTTTTTTATGTGTGGAGTGCCTATTCTTGCATGTCTCTTGGGAGATGGAAAATCACTCTTAATCTCATTTTACATCAAAATCCTGATTCATAGAGATGCTGAGATACTTGCCTGAGGTTACATACCAAGGACCAAATCTAGCAAAATATATAAAAACGTGCACAAGTACAATAACACTGAAGTCAGTGGCAGATCCAAATCTTAAGGACTGGTCACCAGGAAAACATGATTTCCCTTTAGGTGCTTCAGGAATGGATGGTTGTGGCTTGTTACCATATTGCCATGCAAAATTTTGGCATGGAAATTTAAAAAAAGTGTATTTTGACCAAAGACAGTGTCAATTGAATGCGTTAGAAATGCAACCTTAAGTATAAAGGTGGTCCAGATGTAAGTCATATATATCTCACTTAATAATTCTGCTTACTGGGTTATAAAAGTGTTTTTTTCATAATTCTGTCTTTGAACTGGGATGCAGAGTTGTTGATATGATTATGACAGGATAAGATTTAGCAGGGGGAATATGCACCAGGAAGGCAGCACTGTGAAGGTCCACAAGAACCAACTGTGGCCCTCGTGGCCCAGAACATCTTCAATGCATCTTCTTGAATATTTTGTCTTCAATATTTTCAGCTTTGCAAAGGTCGAAGCTTTGTATCTGGACTTCACTGCACTACATGCAAATTCATACTGTAGCAAGTGTATTTTCTTTCTTTTTTGAATAATTCTATGTATCTATACTTTCTCCTTGCAATCTATGGCATGTCTTCAGTAATCCTTTTATGGGGTCCTTCAGGATCACAAAGCACAACTCAGCATTTATTGAAGCACCGGATTGATCTTCTATGTATAGTTTATTTACAAAGTGATCTTAATTTTTTACTGGTGAAAAGAGGTTTGGGGATCTGAAGACATGTCTCAGACCTACAGCAAACATCTAGAAGTCACACCAGGAAGGTCAAGAAAGAAGACAATATTATATAAGAGCAAATAATTCAAGTGTAATAAGTGTCAGCTGATGAAACTGATTTGGAATGTCTTTTTCTCAGTACAATTTGACAATCTTCCTGCAGATATTTATTATTTTAGGCTTTTCATCCAAGGGTAAACAGTGAACTAAATTTAGTAATTTAATTCTTTATTTCTACCAGCACCCCATTAAGACTGTAGTCATGCTCTACACATGCAATTGCTATTTTGCTGATATCAAACAGTTGTGGATTTTTAGGAAAATGTTATTATTTTTCTATAGATCATGAACAATTGTATTGTATAATAGTTGCATTTAATTGAAGAGCTTATTATAAATTAAAAAAAAAGTATGTGAATACTTACATTTTATTTTTAATTTAATTTAATTTTTTGGTAAGCTTTACATGGTCCTATGTTTTAATATGTCATGGCTTGTAAGGTTTTTACTTTATGTGAAAATTTTTCTTCACTGTGTTTTAAGAATTTTTCAGGAGCTGTCTGATCTACCAAAATTATTGGATTATTTAAGGGTTACAGGTGGTCATTCTTAGATAATTGCAAAAAGGCCATTGTGGATATTAATTATGAATTTTGAGCTCAGTATCTCAAATGAATGGTCTCCCATCATGTGCCTGCAGTTGCATAGCCTTCACTCACATTACAGATGACAGTCAAGGTGAAAATGTGAAATACCTTCAGGAGACACCCCTTATCCTCTTCTGTCTCACTACCTTGTGGCTTCAGAATTACCCAGGAGTTTCTGTGTTGTTTTGACCATTTGGCAACAGCAGCAGTGGTGGAAAGAGATGCTCATGCACAATCTATGTTCAGATGCTTGCTAAAGGTAAATGTCAGAAGTACGCTATCTCTCACCTTGGAAAGCTCACCCCTGGAAATCTCATCAGAAAATTGTTAGGCCAAATCTCCACTTTTGTTTTCCTGTTTTGAATTCAGAAAGTAAGCCTTAAAGGTACTCTATGCAGATGGTAAAACCTTACAAGCTGAGATTTGCTAAGGTATTCTTGCTCCTTTTGTATATTGCAGTGGATCAGAATAAATGTTCACGGCTGACTGCATTACCCAGCGAAATTGCCATTTGATCATTGACAGGCACTGCTGAAGCCTTATCATAATTATAAAATGATTCCATGAAAATATTATTAGGAAGAAGTAGAAACCATTGATTTATTTAGCACTTCATTGAGTTTTATCCAAGTTAGAATCAGATGTGCAATAACTCACTGTAACACCACTGGAGACTTACACAAGACCTACTTTTGTCCAATTGTTCTGCCAAGAAATAGAATTCCTAGTTAAAATGAATTGAAATAAAATGTAAAAGTAGGTTAAAAAAATGGCCGATATCTTTCTCTTCTTGTCAGATTTCCTGAGCTTTTTCAAAGTCGTCTGAATCCCTCTCACTCCCTCCTGATCTGTTCACCTGTTGTTCATGCTTTTACTCAGCCCTGGCCCTGCCATAAGTAATAATCTGATTCAGTCTCTGCAAAAGTGTGTGGGACCAACTGCCTGTAACTTCATGCAAGCTTATCACAGGAACAGGCACAAAAGTCAGCTGGAAATTCTGCAAGTTAATATGTAAATTGAGCTCACATGGCATTGTCCTACATGTTGAACTACTATTAAGATGCTGCTTGAAGCTACAGAGATGGTTAATTCTTTTTTTAAGCCAGTAAGTCAGATCTGCTTTTGCTGATCTTCATAATGGAAATAACATGCCTTCTAAAAGAGAAGACATGGGGTAGGCTGGCAAAGGAAGACTACTGAAGGGGAACACAGCAAGCAAGGGCACAGGTTATCAAAACAGGTTATCGGGGCTCTTCAAGCCTGAAACAGACTGGTTTCTGATTGACCTGATCTTTTACAGTCTCAGGGATCAGTCCTTTATGGCTACAGTCATGCTCTGAGTGTAAAGTGGGAAGGCAAAACCTTTGCCTCCTCCTAAAACTACCACTGCCTTTGAAACGGTGCTCTTTTATTCCTCATGCTATGTCTGCAAGGGTAAAGATGAATATCGCTGCACAAGCTCAGGTGAAAATTCAGCTCTGTTGGTGGGGCAACACTTAACAGGGCTCATGGAGAGTGCTCACCCCACGGGCCAGGGATGGCACCCAACGTGGTGAGTCAAGGGGAATGGCTCTCTGGAGCACCTTACTGACTGAGGGAGTCGCAGCCTAGGGGTATGGGAATCGCTAGGGGACGCAGGGGAAGAGCACTTTGGGATTACCAAAGACGTACTATGGGTTGTTCAGGGGAGGAACTAAAGGCAGGGAAAGGGAGGGATCTCAGTGGTTTGGGGAGAAACAAGCATGGGAAACTAAAGGCATAAGGGGATAAAAGGGGCCTGGTTGGGTGTGAGCAGGTTCCCAGTCGGTACCCCTGCCTACTTTCTCGCTGGAGTGTAAGTAGCTATTAAAGTTGCTGCTTTCCACTGAGGTGAAATTTCACTTGTACTTGTGAGACAATGACCAACTCAAATTTTACAAACTTAATTCCAAAAGTAAAAAAACCCCACACACAACAACTTTTTTTTTTAATTACATTTTTTATCCTCATGTGTAGATCATGCTTTCTATGATTAGAAAATAGAAAACACACATTCTGTACTTAAAAGTGAAGGGAAAATGACCTGGCTCACAACATATTTCTCAGCTCAGCATTTACTTTATTCCAGCTGTGGAAATAATATTTTGAAGAAGAGACTCATTTAAGACCATGGTAATAAGTAGAGATGAGTTTATCATGAAATAGAAATCTACCAAATATATATTTTATCGGACTAAACTGGCATCTTTCCCTTTTTTAAATAGCAGATTTTTCCAAAAGAAAGATCTCAGTGGTATCAATGCAGTAAAGTATTTGATGCAGTGCAATATGGAAAATTATTACTCACATTGGAGCAGGCAGAGTGGAAAGACCATAAGATGGCTAAGGAGCTAGCTACAGGATGGATTACAACAATCTGCTGGTGAAAAAAACACATTGGCCAGAGGGAATTTAGCAATGGAAGCCCCACCAGGTCAGTGCTGGGAGCAACGTTATATAAGATTTCACTAATGAATTTGGCACGAAGAATAGGAGGTGGCTGATGAAATCTGCTGGCAAAGGTAAGAGGTGTCAGAAAGAATCAGAAGATCCCCAGTATTTGAATAATAGCAATGGGATAAAACTCATTAATATGAAGTGGAATTTTGTAGACTTACAGACTTCAAGCACTAACAACAGGGAGTCAGCACGTGGAAATGGCTGAGGGAAGGACTGGACGAATTACTTTACCATAGGATGTTTCTCAGTTGCCAAAATTGCATAACAAACCAACAAATCAAATAAATAGAACGGATGCATTTGTAACAGGTAGTACTGGAGGTATTTCCAGTAGAAACAAAAAGCTGTCAGTGATACTGGTGGCAACAGATCTAGCATATAATTTTGATTTTCCGTTTCCTAGAAAAAGGTGGTAAAAGCTAGAAGAGGTGCAGAGGACAGCTACCAGGGCAATGGGAGGAACAGACGTTTTTTTCTCAGAAATTAATTACATAGGTTTTTCCTAGGAGGCTGTGATGCTTTAAAAATGATATGAAGAAAGAATTTGGAATTTAAGAAAGATGAAAAAAAATTTAAAGTATTGAGAAAATGGGGCAATTTAGCACGTTCTTTTCATCTTCTTCAGATTGAATTCACTCAGATGCAGACTGTAAAGCAACTATAGGAAAACTGCACAGGGATAAATTTCCTTCAACATATGCGGCCTCTCTTATGCAGAAGAATTTGAATGAATTCTGGCATTTTTCAGAGATTTCTCCTGACTTTAAAAAAAAGCTATTAATTTATAACTGCCCTTATGTACCCATCTTTGGCTGTTTGAAAGTGCCCAGTAATCTAATATTTAGGCATGGTGTTTTCATTTAAAGATAAAGGTGAAAGAAAGCATGTGGGAGAAAAAAAAATCCCCAAAGGACTGAATTTTGAAAGGTTAATTCCAGCTGCTGAGGGTGTAGTGTCCAAAATCATAGAATCTTTTTGACTGTATCTGCTATTATCCTTCTTTATAGCTGACAAATGTTAACATTAAAAAAATGAAAATGCCCTCTAGTTCTCTTCCCTTAATCTTAACACTGGATGACTGCTCCACTACATTAATACTTGTTCTGACTGTTCTTTTGACTCCCTTGGTGATTTGATCCATAAATCGCTCCTCTCTGGAGCCCAACAAAAATTACATATTTATTTTGCTACCAGGAGTTTATGTTCCTGAATTTTCAATATGTTTTCCTGCTATAGTGATACAATGATTCTGTTTTGCTTAGCGTCTTATTTCTTGTATGCAAAACTTCTACGATGGTGGGTCATGATCTTATATAGGGAAAATAGTGACATTTTAAAAATGTACATTAAAAACAGTTGAACATCCAATTTACAGATTTGCCATGGTTCTGAGATACATTTGTTTCAAATATGCTCTATTGGCAGGTCTTCTATAAACACACACAAATGACACCTTTTCAAATCACTGTGCTTTTTTTTTCTCAGTAAACAAAAAAGAAGCGCAAGGTTATGGCTCTGTAATCTGGTATTAAATCAAACTAGTGCATCAACCCACACAGCGTAAGAGAGCACCACTGGGAGATGTCTACCACTGATCTCCCTGCCTTGGAAGGCTTAAGATTACATAGACGCGTTCTCTTTCATTTAACCTACTCAAAGCCTGTCTCTTTGAATCAAAACTCATGTTGGCCACTCCAAATTATCAAGACACAACTTATCTACAATAGACTGCTCCAAAAGATTACTGACAAATTATAAGCAATCTCAGCTGCCTGTAAATGTTTCCTGTGGATCATTTTGACTGACCTTGAGATCAACCTTAAGCAATTCGGGTATTTGTCTTTCATATATTTCCCTAGTGGATATGAATATCAGTTGTATAAAAAATGATGGATGGTGGCAATTTCCTATTAATTGCTAAAGAAAAAAAAAAATCCTAGCACTTCTGATGGGTAGCACTGACCACAGAGAAAGGGGAAGTGTATTTCAGGTGAATATTTTCTCTGGCATTTTTTGTGTGAACAGGTCTTGAATGATGCCTTTGAATAGTTGTGAAAATGTGTCATTGGCAATTGTCCTAGAATTACAAACAGAGTAAGGGAAAGATGAAGTCACTTATTCAACAGAAGTAACTGCCAGAAACAAGGAAGAAAACATGCTATTTCTTTTTCCTCTTAGAGTTTATCTTTATCTACTACAGGGAAGCTGAGTCAGTGATCTAAGGCTATCAGGATCAGTGAGTATTCCAGTTTCTGAATATTGACAGATATAGCATCATCCTAAGTATAACTGTTTATCAGATTTCAATGGCAACATTTTTACTAGTAATTGCATTTTCAAGAAATTCTAGAAACTTTAAAAGTGAAAACTCAGGAACAAATGAAAATGCAGTATTTCCACCGAATAGCAAGTAAGCCCCAGTGATATTCAATTTCCAGCAATGTTATTTGAGTGGTCTTCATTGAAAAACTTTATGTAAATGGTTGTTGCCTGGTATATATAAATTTCTTGACACACAAGAAATGTTCTTATGTTCTTTCTAAAATGAAATTAGATGCTATCATACAGAAGAGCAAGAAGTTATTATTCTCATACTAAATTCTTTAACCTGTGCATTACTTACTATTTTCTGGAGTGGCTTCATTAATTTAGGGATTTATAACAGCTAATCTTCATAATCGATCACAAATCAGAATAAGTATTTACAGAGTATTTGGCCATTAGTAATGGTTGTGAGCTAAAGCGTAAGATAACATTTTTAACACACTCATTTCAGCCACAGCTTGAAAGTCCAGTTCACACTAAGGGGCTTTCTGCCCTGAAGGATGGGAAATGAAGACTGCCTGAAGGAATATGCTTCATGGTGATAGTCTCAGGGACAGCATTTTGACATGTTTTGATGCTCAAAGATGCAGATAGGCACTTAATAGTATTTAAAAAAATGACTGGGTTTCTGTTAGCTGAGATGCTTAAGTGTCTTTTTTTAAACTCAGCTGGGCATCTGTCTGTACTGCATCTCTAGCTCTTCACTACATTCAAGAAAATTCTGATCAGTGAAAACACATTTTCTTCTCCTCTCAAATTCAGCTGCCTGTCTGAGAGTGAGTTTGGATTCTTCTTTTCTGTCCATCACAAGTAATATAGGTTTTACAAGCCCAGAAATGCCCTTAGGCCTAGTTTTGGAACACAGTGAACACTTTTTACAAGGCTGTTCAAGAAATAAGAGAACCCCAATC
Organism: Grus americana; assembly: GCF_028858705.1. Classification (NCBI taxonomy): domain Eukaryota; kingdom Metazoa; phylum Chordata; class Aves; order Gruiformes; family Gruidae; genus Grus; species Grus americana. The sequence continues at coordinate 41,043,114 of NC_072853.1, forward strand.
ATATTTTGACTGTGTTGTTCACCCAGATGAAACCAGAAAAGTACACAGGAGAACAAATCTATTCAGATGGTGACATGCTTACTTAGTAACTATTACTCTGAAACATGCTTTAATAGAGAAAAGTTGGGATGTCTGCATAAAGCACTGTAATTCTTTTTTATAAGACACATTTCCTTTCTGTTAATTACTTTGAGAGAGACCTTTAAGAGCCGTCTGTGCTGATAGATTTTAGGGTGCCACATTTCCACACAGACATCAAAATGATGCTGGAAATGCTTTCCCCATTCACAATAAAGTCAGCACTGAACTTATATTGCCAGGGTTTTTTTAACATTTCTCTCCATCAGTCCACCAGCTCTTCCATTCTTCTGAACACAGATTCTCAGGGATTGTTCTCTGCCATGGAGTGTGGATATCTCTGGATTTCACATGGTTCCCAGAATCCTCTTCAGCACACTTATTTCGGCACTCCCTTTTACAGTCCTTTCACTAACTGTAAATCAGAAGCAGGAATGAAAGGTCCAGGTGAGTGAGCAGAAATAAATGCTTTACAAGAGGAAAAGATGCAGCTGGAATACTGGGTTGATAGCTGAGACAGTTTGGTGTGGGAAAAACACTTGGTTATGGGTAGAGAGACATGGGTCGAGTCCAGAGTTTGCTCAGGACACTTCATATGTGTAGGGTTGGCCTTGCTTAGCTGACCTTAATTACATTATTTTTTTTCTGTGCAATCTAAATAAGGCTTTTAATAGTTTAGTTTCAAGTAATAAAGTGCCATCCATGTGTGTAATTTATTACTAAGTACATTAATATTTATAGACAGAGCTGAAATTCTTTAGCCAACATTAGAGAATTTTCTCAGTCAAGAAAATCGTCTTTGGTCCAATTTATTTAGCAAGAGAGGAACTGTCGAATAGAAACCCTTTGCATGGTTGCTGTAGGTCAAGCTAAGCTGATAGAATAATAAAATGAAGTTGAGTTTTACTGCATTCCCATCTCTTTTATAAACCTTTTGGCTCTGATGTCTGGCATAATGTTTCAAAACAAATCCGAGTCAGAATGTAAGTCTTGGAATCATAAAATACTATGTAACTTAGAATTATCTTAACATACTGATTTTAAAATTCAGTCGGGCAAATTCATTTGTGCTCTCTCTCGACTGTGTCTGGGATCAGTTTAGCTGAATATTGTTCATTTGCTTTGTAAAGACTGAAGCTGTGATTTTTCTATATGACTAAGAATATGATGGTATGGAAATTTTCTTGCACTCTCTGTATGGGTTGTAGGAAGCAGAATGGCTCCTGTGCATATATCATTCCTTCTGTTGAAGTAGGTCAGCATTGACTAAGCAAAGACACAGCATGAAAGGACATTTGTTTCTATGCCTTTAATATACTGGACAGCATAGAGGAGCATGTGAAGGGTTTATCAATTTAAGGAGTATAAGTGACCATTAAGTGCATACCTAAAAAATTTCTGTACATTAATTAGATACCTGCAATTAAGTTTGGAGAAAAATGTCAACTCTCTGTAAAATCTGAGAAACATTAGAGAAAGACAGCATGTGTCTGTGAATTAAAATGCCATTAAAATGATTATGACTTGAAAAACATTACAGAAAATTTACATATGATTCTGGAAGATGCCGAAGTTTGCTCTGTACAAAACCAGAATGAACAAAGTTCTGGTATTTGACATTATCAAAGTAACATCTCATATTTCACATTCAATTGCATTCTGTAAACATAGTTACTGCAATGTTCTTTTTCCAGCTTCACTTTGAGTCATTGCTGTGGCTATGAATTTAACAATGCTTATCATCAAAGATGTACTCTAAATCTCTGAGTCATAAATGCTGCAAAATGATAAGAGTTTAAAAGTTATAATCGAACATACAAATAGCTCATAGTTAATGTGGATGAACAGATCTCTATTGATTGGCATAGAAAGGAGTCTTTCCTTGTATGAGCACTCATGGTTTCCAAATAACTGCACGAAGTGTGTGTAACTTAAAGGAATGACAGCAGCTTTGAAATAGCAAACATGAAGCTCTTGCACCACCAGGCTTCTTAAGCTTCCTTTATGTTCACATGTCTTAGTTGTCTGTGTCTTTTTCTAAACATCTGGAATAAAGAGAGCTGACTCCACCCTACAGACAGACCACGTGGCTGCAAAATGGAGAAGGCAAGAAGGAAAATATACCATATGGCCAAGTAAACTAAACTAGAGCACTGAAAAAAAGCACTCCCCAACATGTTATTTCAAATTCAAAATTCATATCTGATTTAAAAAACCACACATTATTTATCCAATTTATAAGTCAGGTGAAAGACTATGAGCTTGCATCCTCCCCGAAGGGGTCTTCCAAGTGACACTGTTAAGTCCATTATACCTAAACCATACCTCCATGCTATATCCCTGTACTAGAACATGAGACCTCCTTCCATCTTATTGTCCTCTTGTCCTCATTCTTTTACCCTCAGAAATCATCTGATTAAGGTCAGCCTTCAGCATCTTAGCGTGCTAAGGCAAGAGGCCTGGGGTCTAGAACTCGTATCTCTTTGCTCATTCAAATTATCCAGCAAATCAGTTGGGATTCATTCAAGCCATGACATTTAGGTAGGCCAGACTAACACTGTTCACTTGGTGGAGCATGAAGGGTATTATTTCCCCCGAGCAGCCTCCTGGCACATGGGAAAGCCTTCCCTGTAGAGAGTACAATATGTGACAGTGCAGGTAATCTATGAACAAGGGGATGGCGATCTGTGGGGAACAACTATGTCATGTGGGGTGCTTGTGAATGAAGATATAATGTGGCAGGATACTTGGGATTTATGCATATAAAATAAGTATCCAACATAAAATAAGTATCCCATCAAGTACAGGGGTGTGATAAATTATTTAGTATTCAAGAGGCACCCAATCGACAGAGCTGGGAAATCTGCAGAAATGTGCCAGTAAAATCTTACAATAAAGAATGAGATCTTTTAATATAAAAAACCCCCACTCTTTAGAGTTCCCAAACTCAGATGCAATTCTTTATTAATTCATCCAGAAGTTTCCTAGGAAGGAGAATGAACAGACATGATGAGCAATGGGATGAAGGGAGCAGTAGCTGTGTTTGCGTGTTGCTCGGAAAATTAAGACTGTGTGTTATGGAGATGGCAGAGCTGGAAAACACCAGGTCTGTGCTCACGTGCAGATCTGCAAAGGAGAAGATGGAAGGACAGCCGACAGTAGGAGAGCCAGGAATGTGGGGATTTTTGTGTGGAGGGCGCTGAACACAGAGAGAGTCAGAAGATGGAGATAGCTGTTGAAATTCGGGAAGATGGACGCATTTTATTCTTCATGAGAATAAATCTGAAGGGAAATACCAAGAAGCAGGATGGAAAATATGTGATCAGATATGCTATTAGCAGAGAGGAAAAGGACTTCAGGAAATTAAAGAGAGAGAAGACTCAATAGAAAGGTCATGTACAGTAGCAAGCTTTATATAAATATTTCTTAGAAGACACTTGATCTCAGTATGTTAAGCTAAATAAGAAATTTGAAGGTAAAAAAAAAAAAAAAAAGAAAAGAAGAAGGCTTAGGGGACAGGGGCCATGTCCTGCTGTTCGCCCAGGGCAGCGCAGTGCCCAAGGCTGGCCCCAGGTATGAAGTAACATTTGCATTAGATGGTGAGTTGTGAGCAAACCCATCCGTTCTAATCATTATTTTAGCCTTTGGCTGTTGTATTCAAGAACTGTCATGTCTTTTGAAATGTGTTTACAGCTTCTGACACACATCCTGTCATTGTTGTAGGGCTTACAGTAATAGGGGTAATTCTGATCCAGGCTTTTGTTGCTAACGATAATGAAAGCCAATACATTGGCATCTTATCCAATCATCTTAACAATGGTCTATACTGGGTAGTGATTTATAATGACTTTGGTAGCATGGGTTTGTTCCACGGCACTATTACAGTTTTTTTTTAATTATTACTATTATTTGAGTGAACTGTACTGATTCAGACATCAAGAAAACCTTTGATTTCTATACTGTTCACTTAGGCTCCATGCTGTATTCCTTTTTCTTTGACTTTTCAACATTATTTATCATTTCAATAAATGTCACTGATCCAACAGCCATTGATCAGAACTTTCAGGTAAATTGATTGAGAGGGAGAAAAGACCATAAAGCAAACCAAATCCACAGACTTCCTATAAATAAACACATCAAACTCTTCCATTTTAAATGAGCTTCTATGCTTCTTCTTTTGATTTTAACAAGTTTTTATATATTGGAATGACGAAGTCATTTGTCAAGTTATCAAATAATATTTAAGAAAGCCCTAATGCTACTTATTTAAGCTAGAATAATTTTTCCATGGAGATATCTGTCTTGCTTTCTCAAATTCTTGCTGTCTTTCTCAGACTGAGTGCTTATTGGTTACAATAATGGACACAAAAATACTATGTGCTTTTCCTCTTGGTATAATATATCCTGACAAAGGAAATGCCTAGGCTTCTGTTCTAGGAAAGTGTCTTCCTGTAATGTTCATACACCTGCCTGTAACATCACAGGCCAACAGGCTGTATGATCCTTTAGAATTACATGCTGAACTGCAGCACTTAAACTTTATTTGAAAAGCACTGAAATTGTTTTAAGTGAATACATAAAAGGAGGGGGAGGGCAACTAATCAGTATATTGTTATTTTGACACATTTGGTTGCCTTTTAGAAAATGCATTCATAATTTTCTGTTTGACGTGATCTCAGCATCCAGTAAAAAGCTGAGAATTTTTCATCCTACTGACAGGATTCCATTAATAAAACAACAATCTTTTGTGTGTAGTAATCTTTAATCTTATTTTGTCACACACTTCTCAGTAGCATTTCCACTCGTTTTACAGTATAATTTATGGCACCGAAACAACTCTCTGCCCTGAAAAAGGTCAGTCTGTCAAGGTTTACTTGTCTTTGAAGAAAAGTAATAGAGCATTATTTATGAAGCAAAGAATACGCTTCAATACTTTAATCAATCAGAAAGATACTTGCATTATTGTATCTTTTGCCAAAAAATACCATGAGCAAAGGATACATCAACCTTGCATTCTCTTTTATGTCGCAAAAAGCCTTTTACCTTTTATGTCTCCTTCTCCTTTTGTGTTTACTGCAGTATGAAAATAACAAGGCTGATGTCTGATATCTGGGAACAATTTGTAAATTATGAGAATAGGGATTGATTTTATCTGAAGAGTAGAGAGTCTCTGGACAGATTAACTAGAGCTATCCACTGTGCTTATCACAATTAATTCATCTGATCAAAAATAAAAATTGGGGGGTCGGGTCATGTGATGTAAACTAACATCTCTAGAGAGAAAACTGCAAAGGTTTAAGGGACCTTTAGGGTACCCTGAAGATGATAGGCATAAGGATTAACCACATTTGGTACCCATATGTTTTTAAACATCATCATAAGCACAAAGTAGAACATGCGATGTGGGGAAACAAATTGGTAGTTCATTAGAGAAAACAGTCCCACTTTAAATTAAGTCTCTCAAATAAGAATTTAATTTAGGTTTAGTAAGACAGCTTTATGTGAATGAAATGCCAATACTTTATTTAAACTGCTCTGTTGATGTTTAACAAGTGTGTAATAAGATACATATTATCTATTAGATGTTAGATACTAGCAAGTATTTTTTGCTAATTAGTCCCTATCTGACATGAAGCATCTATTACGATTGGGATGAGTTACTTCTTGCTTAAATTTCTGCCCAATGAAATCTGTTTCCTTCCCCGGAACAGCTAACTCACTTGTCACCTGTCTCCATAAGGTACTCGGTTACTAGTTGAAGCCCTCTGCATTTTACTGTTGCTGTACCATCAGCTTTACTCACAGAGTTCCTGTTCTGAAGAGATGGACATTATCTCTTTCCCAAATCTCTGTTGTAGCCCAGACAAGGTTGACAGAAACCTGAAGTCTGAATCCTCACGTCAAGTCAAAGCAAATTAGATGTCTGTACTACACGTAAGTTCAGCTGGTGATCATGGAGTCCTCTTTTACACGTTTGTGTGCCTGAGCACTCATAAAGGAAGCAAATGTCCTAAACCTTAAGACCAGATTCAAAGTAGATGGAAAACATCTGCTACACCATCATCAAGTTTTCTCAGTACTTCTGTATCTTAACAAGATGATTTGAAGATAAAAGCCATGCAGATAAGTGGGCTACTATCTCTGCCAACACACTTTCTTTCGGATCGATATCCAGAAAGGAAGCAGTGGCAAAGGTGCAGACAGTGTTAATATTTCCTGTTGATTTTTAATACTCTTGGTGGATATGTAGGTTCTCAAGGTGAGCAGATGGTCCTTTCACAGTTAGTGAAGACTGCCATCTCAGTTAAGTCTAACAAACTAAATTTTGGGTGGCATACTATCTAATTGTATGAGACATTTAAGTATGGTGGATCTAGCTGTCTTCCTCTGGTTGTTAAAAAAGATTTGCCTATTTTACTTCTGATAAAATAGTTTTTAAGATTTAACATACATGATAAGGCATATTATGTCTTTGTAGGACATCTGATTGCAGATCAATTTTCAGCAAGCAAGTCTACTGTCCTGCAAAGATGAATGCATGCCATCATTTTTGCTTTCTGCTAATGATGGTATTTTAAATTAGCAAATGTTGTGTAACACAAGAAAGAAGGAAATGGTAATACTGATCGCCAAACAAACATGGGGCTGTACAGAGTGCATTAAATTAAATAGTGGAATAAATGCTTGCTTGATTGTTACCAGGTAATGGTTATGAAATATGAAATAAGAATCGTATTAAGTGCACTTCAGGTGCCCCAAATACCCGTGTACCTGAACTCAATCTGTTACAGATATCCAAAGGAAAATAATTTTATTTTGAAGTACAGCTTCTAAAGTCAGAGCTGATATGAATGATGATGAATATTAGTAGCCAAATAAAAATGAGTTAATAGGATGCTAAAAGTGTGACATACCTGAGCACTCTCAGGGACAGATAGACCACAACAATAGTGACCAGATCTCACCGTGGAGGTTGATATGAACAGGTACGTGAATGATTTTAAAGCATCAGTCGTGACCGAACGGGACCTTGCAGATAAAGGTAAGTATGTGTTAAATTGGTTTGGTATAATGAGGGCCAAACTGTTCTGTGCTTTACAAGAGCAATCTCTAAAACACAGCGCTAATGCGCGGTGTTGCACTTCAGGTGCTAGTGGTATGAAGCTGAAATGTCATAGCCAGCTCACGATCCAGTGGTCTGCTGTTCTTTTGTCACAGTTCTGTATAATTCCTCTGTAAGCCAGAATCCCCTGCAATGAATGAAAAGCTTCCAGGAACTCAAATGGGCCTTGGAACAAATCCCTGGAATATGACACCTGCTTTTCACATTCAAATTAAAATTAAAAATAAAAAGAGAAAAGCAATTACACAGTTAAAAAAAATTATTACAAAACAATTTTGTAAAGATTTTCTTAGGTTTGCCTTCACATTTGTATATATCTGTCAATATATCATTTATATCTTGCAGAAAATGTCTTTGTGAAGTGTTACCAGACTTTAATTTTCATTGACTATTTCCATTTCTTTCCAATTCCAGACTTCTTTTGCATTTTAAGATCTGGTCTGTAGATGTAGTTCAGACCAGGACTGCGTGTTAAACCATTTTCATTACAACTTCTATCCTTCCTATCCACCTCTTTTCTATTATGTACTGGGCAGAATTTTTCTAAGTAAAACCAGACATTTCAAGAGGGGAAATTATTACCCTCTGCAAAGGTATGTTAGATTTTTTCTTCAATTGTGCTTTCTGTTTAAGAAAAATATACCAGGAGAATATGAAAAGGAAATAAAAGTGTGAACGACACAAGCAAGGGCTGCATTCTGTGTGATAAAGATAGTAACAAGAAAGGGTCTGTTGGTTTATACTGTTTCCCATTCTTGATACAATCATTGTCTCAAGAACAGATTCATATTCTGCATCATTTTCTGTTACCTTTATAGTCTTTCTTACGAGAATGAGGAATGAAAATTTTAATGCCTCATATATTCTGTGAATTACTGTAGGCGAGTATGCTGTACTACTTTGATCTTTCCTATATTCCGTGGTTTGATTGGGTCGTGATGTGAATGGAAAGCAGCACAAAACAAATCACTTTCTGAGAGAACAATTGCAATGCGAATAGGTACAGAAAGAAAAAGGTACCAGTTCAGCCCATTCCATTATGCAGTAGATTGGGTAGAAACAGAGTTGAAATATCTGCTTTTAGAGGTACTAAACATTATCTCAATTTTTGGGTTAACCAACCTATCAATTCCTAGCAAAAATTTTGACTGGGTGTTCATAATCTATATATAACTGTATAGACTTAGATCCAGCATTGTTTTATCGAAGTTCAGCAGCGCTATAGCACAGAAGTAATGGGGACATGAAGAAAAACATAAAGGAAATTAAAAGATTAGAAAAAAAAAAGGTTGGAGAATTAAACATTTTTTAACTGCCTTAAAAATTCTGCATCACGTGTGTAGTCATAACTGGAAAAAACCCAAGCAGGAGGAAATGCAGGGGGAGATACCGAGGCAAAGGGAAGGCTGGGCTGCCCTGGGGCAGACTACCACCATGCATACCCTGCCTGTAGCACAGAGGGTTTTCCCACACTGGGTGCCCCATGCCCTGTGCTCCCTTGGCCACCGGAGCACTGGAGTCAGAAATTGGGAAGGCCACCAGCTTGTACCTGTGATGGGTGACAGCATCTGCAGCAAACATCACGAGCACTCGACTTCTCCTTTCCTCTTTCACTGAACCCTGGTTTATATACAAGTGGTATGTGGTTTTGCTACAGGCAAATGTGCCAGGTTGCACTGTATTTGGGAAACTATACGGGCAGTTTTTAACTCTGGGGAAGACCCACCGTGAAACATATTGTTTCAGGCTTGCTTGGAGCAATGAACAAAATGAAAGAGAAGGAAGACAACAAAAAATTATGAACAGTTTGCTACTACTAACCATACCCATGGTTAGAGTCAGTCATTTTTGAATCGGGCAGAAATATAAACTACATTATATTAGAGATATGAAGCAAAATTTTCCCTGGGTCTGAAACCAGCAGATGGTTGTGCCAGGTTTTTAGATGTGGCACTTAAAACATTTGTACATCCAATCCTGTGCCACATCCCTGTGCCTATATTCCATATCTCTGTGTACTCATTTCCCTTTTCAGTGGGATTTGCATAAGTACATTTTAAAGACAAAAATTTTGCATCTATATTATAATATCTAAATCTATGACATACAAAAGCTAGAGCTCTGAAAAGATTTTAAAGAGTTCTTTAAATGTTCACTACTTAGATTTTAATATATAACAACAGATCAAAACTGTGCCATAACTCAGAATATAACTCTGATAGACTTGATATACAATTATTTTACATGGTTATCTTGTAAGTATTCTTACAAACTGTGTTTGCTAATTTGTGAAAAGAGTACAATAAAATCTGTCTACCTCTCCATGAGCAAAGACAAAGCTACCACACCTCCCGTGAAACCCAGTGTCATACTTGACTCCTCTCCTCTCTTTTCACACATGCACATCTACTTTAATAGTGAAGAGGAGGAGTGCTCTATCAGACACAAAAGAGATTATTTCTTCAGGATGCTGAATGCATATAACAAATACTAGTGGTTCTCTATTTCCACACTGAAAAGCAAATGTCTGTATTAAAGTGATGGATTGCAGACAACATAATATGCTACAACAAAGCCATGGTTGTTTGTATAACATTTCTAATATCTTTACTTTCTTTACCATGACTGTTGCTAAAATCTTTGAATACTGGAAGCTTCTCCATTCTGTCTTGCCTGTGACATAGTTTGCTGTATTTCAGGCTTTATAACCACCTGTGTATATTACTAGTCACGCAGAAAAATCTTTTCTTACCTACTCTTGACTCAGGCATCACGGCCAAACAGTACACTACATCACATACCCACATTGTGTCAGGGTCATTATGTCCAAATAACGCAAGTAGGGGCTTTTACTCTAGATATAAGGCTGCTTCCATGCTGAATCTGATTTCTGCAACAGCTCTCTCAATACAAACCAAATGATATTTGCCTGGCATGATTATCTACATACCTTGAAACATCCACATTTCTTCCAGTTTCCTTTCAAAGATTTCTCTCTTGTTCCTTCATCCCATTTTTGACTTTTTGCTTTCTTGTGTCTTATTCTGCTGTTTGTTTCCTAATTACCATTAAAGTAGCCTTTTCAATTTGTGTTTGCAAAAACCTACAGAAATTTATCTGGCAAACCTTTGGCTGAACAGTTTTTGGCATGACTAAAAATAGACACATTTTCACTTCTCTATTTTGTTATGGCTCTATGAGCCCAGGGAGATTTTGGCTTTTTGTTGCACTTTTCCCATCTTGTTTCAGTGTTTCCATTTCAGTTTCTGACTTCAGTATTTTATTCTGAGGTGTTTTTTTTTTTTTTTTTTTCCTCTCTTTGTTTCATTCCAGCATTGTACCTTTAGTTTCCAATTTAATTTTGACTTAGTGCTGGGATATTTCCACTAGTCTCTCATGCTGCCCTATTTTAATTTACTTTTTATTCAGATAAGTATGCATCATTTAAAATTGCTTCAGTAGAGCCACTTGAAGTCACACTTGAAGTCAGTCTGTCCTCATGAGGAAGAGCTTATTAATTTGTTTGTTTGAAGATGTGCCTTGGCCAAGTCCGAGCAAAGAACATGTTTGTTGAAAGCAATATAGGAAGTGAAAGCACTTAGAGAGATTCTCTTGACGTAGCAGACAGGTATTGTTTTTCTGTTACCCCCACTGCAGTGCTGGACTGATATTTTGTACTGTTTGCAAGACAGAAAATATGCATTTCATTCACTTTCCTACTCCAAAACTTGCCCTTTCCCTTCTGCATCGGAAAAGGCACAGTAAAGCAGTACTGTAGCAGTACCCCCCAAAGGCTTTTTTTTTTTTTTTATCCTGCTGCCAGTTCCAGCAGCAATGTCAATACCTCGCTTTTCCAGCCGCAGCTGGGGTAACAACAGTGATCCTGAGAACCAGCAGCACGAGGCCGGGCAGCAGCAGCATTGCTGTGTGCACTGGCCCACAGGTTAGCTCCTGTGGAAAGTGGCTAGGTAGAAATACTCTGGTAGGAAGTTTTCAGGGCAAAATCTGGGAAATGAAGGTATGGTAGATCCAGCAAATCAAGAGAAAAGGTCTGTGTGGTACAGCTGGCTGGGTGCAGTAGATAATTTTGAAGAGAGAGAAAAGAAATAAAAAAGAGTTGAGTGATCCTCAGTCAACCGAAATTTGTCTCTTTAAACCATCACAGCAGCAAGCTATGGTTTAGGCTATCCAACCATGTACTATACTTGCGTATGCTTTTTTTTGGAAAGGACACTTCTGTTAGTCTGAGAACTCATACTGGAAAAAATGTCATGAACTTTACCTCCAAGAAACATGGTTTTTAACAGGAAATCTACTGAGGAACCAGGTAGTGTTCCCATGGTGTATTTAATTTTGCCACCACCACTGCAGTTTTTCATTGCCAGGGATGCTGGTAACAAATGTGTATCATACATGAGTTCTCTAAATGAAGTTGATGAGGGTTTGTGATCTGTTATCTGGGGATCACAGGTGTGCCAAAACACATGAAAGGCAATTCCAGAGCAAACATTTCAAAAAATTAGCGCAGGAGAAAAACCAAAGACTCACTGAGTTGTTCAAGGGCCAAAAGGTACTGCACCAAATTCTCTCCAGGATTCAAGCTAAGTCAAAATAACTTAGTGGAACCTTTTCAGAACAAGCAAAAGTATTGTCGCAAACATCCTACAGACAGCTGGGAGCAAAGGCCACTGAAGCCAAAGTAATTTTAGCTCCAAGCCTGCTTCCCATGTGACACTCCTGCTTCAGATGCTCTGTCACTGTGGTCTGAGGTGGTGAAGCCTGAACTCCCCCATTTTGCTAGAAAGAGGGATCAGATATCATGGGAAGCCCAGTATAATATGGCCTGAAGTAAAAGGGTACTGTTGAACCACAGTATTCATTGAAGGTACCACAGCATCACAGTGATGCACTTGGTCCCTCCTATTAATGATGCCATTTAGCCTAACCTTCCTGCCGCAGTGCTGCTGCTATACTGGTTCCAGTATTGGAGATAACTCATTCAGTACTAGATTTTGGATCCTGGCACTGTGTTGAATTGCAGCACAAGTATGATCTCAGCGCACTAGAAAGAACATTAGATGATGGAAAACTAATGAGAGGCGGAACAGGAAGCAGTGGCAGCTCAAAAACATTAGCAGCTCTCCCCAGCATGAGTTGGACGTTGTTACACAAGACCAAGTCCTATTCGCCTTTCCCCTTAGATACACCGCAGTCACCGAAACAACGGGATGTTGCTGCTATGTCTGGGTGCCCTGTGAACCACTGCAAAAGGCTTGTGCATAGCAGAATGCTGCCTGATAGGCAAGAGGAGGTCTCCTTCCCTCTCCATGTTCAACCACCTCCTTCTCCACTACTCTGTGCCTCTTCATCTCACCTCCGAGGGATATTACTCTATATTGTTACGTGAAAGAGACAAATTCCTGCACCCTTCCCACTCTCACCCCTGTACTTCAGTGAAATTGTAAGACAAAATGGCTACCTATCAACTTCTGACTTGTGAACTCAAAATAAACCCAAAGAAATTTAATTCTTAATTTTCCACTAGAAGTGTCTTAACGACATTTTAATGCTGATAATTCAAGACCTTTGAATTAATCAATCATTTCAATATATGAAAAGCAGTTAGGAGGGGGACACTTTGGTTTCATCAAAAAATCCAAAATTCTGATTCTTCACCTTTTTTATATTATACCAAGATCACCTTTGTGAGAATATTTCATTTTCATTCTTTGTAGCATATTTTTTTTCCAAGCATTCTGGAATCATTCATTGATCAAATGTAACAGAGTTATTGCATGTCACATTTTAAAATCATCACTTTAAGAACTTAATTTGCAAGCACTTTTGCATTTAACAGTTTAGTCATATAAGTAGTATACTTGAAATCAACAATACTAACCTTGTAAGTGTTGGTTGAGATGAATCATAATATCGGGCCTGATGATTTTATCTTAAACATCTATACCATTCATGTTGGAACTGTATAAGACTGTTTGAATTAGCCTATAAGCTCCTCAGGGCAAGACACATGTCTTTGTCTACATTTGCAGAGTGTGAACAGACAGTTGGCTCCTGATAAATAATACAATACAATTACCTGACTATAGGATGCAGAAATTTGCAAGGAAATGAAATTTCATGTTGCCTGTAGAGAAATGCTCAGAAAACACATTCCAAGAAATGAAAGGTAGAGGACAAGAGAAACAATTGTTTTACTTTACAAAATCCTAGGGTTGAAGGTTCAAGGATGGGCATTGTCAAATTAATTCCATTTAGTTAGCATGGCATTAAAATGAACCGTGAAGATTTCCAGGGATTAATAGTAAAGAAATGGAAATCTTCCTCTTTTTTTTAATAAAAAGAGATAAAAACTTTTCAGGTTTTTACCATTCCCTTTTGCAAGAGATAAGAATTCTGCTTTACTGGCTGTCTGTAATCAAGATGATGTGACCTTTACTGGATTAATATCTCCCTCTTTTCCTAACTAATCTTCTCTAATAGCAAAGGAAGATATTTTGGGGTATAAAAAAAACGCTCTGGGGGATAGGAACTGGTCATAAGAAAAAGTAAAATCATTATGACAGGATATATAGAGGTGTTAAAATCTTATACACAAACTCATAATCATAGCATATGAAAAGTTTTTTTCCAGTGATATGGTTTTCACTTTATTATTTCTTTGCTAAGCAAACTGCAATACACTGTTGTAAAATTTACACAGAAACATATCAAAAAACGCCCTACGTAGCCCATAGATATATAAACAATAACTCTCCAAATCTGCTGCCTGTCCCTCATGTCCCAGGAAAGGATTCATCCTGAGAGAAAATAGCAGATTTTGGGTGCTACTGTCTTTCAGCATTTCTACTGAGGACAGCAACCAAATTCCTGCTGGAAATAAGATGGCATCCTGATAAAAGTACAGAGCAGTCTATTTATCCTAGTAGTGCTGCTTTCTCCCCCCACTTCACTCACTTTTTGACTTTATAGAGCTTCCTGGTTAAAACTTTTCACTATTTTTATCTTTGTAACCATATTCCCTAGAAATCTTCTGCTCAGGAGGTTCTACTTTTCCGCTATAAACATCTATATAGGAAGTCATGGGTCTGGAATTAACTCGGATTTCTGTTTTATTTTATCTTGCCTATTTTTCTACTTATAAAGGTTTGCTATTTTTCCTATCTCGGAATCCTCGGAGATATTAAGGTTTTGGCTTGGATGGATTTCATCCATCTGACTATCATCTGTGTTACTCTTCAGACATTAAAATCAACAGTTCCCTCTGATAAGGTCAGAATTAGACGGCTTCTACACATCTGCTATGCTACCAACTTTCAAAGACGGGTAGAGACCAAAGAATGGTCTACAGAATGGGGGCAAAAAGAAGATATGCAAATCCCAGTCATCATGAAAGAAGGGGAAATGGCTATCATAATTAATGCTATAACCAAAATTTACTAAAACCATTTCAGCTATCAGTATAGATATTTGATACAACTAGCCAGTGTGAAGTCAACGCAAGATGACAGGTTAACTTATACTAAGCATCACTGCATCTATGATTTCCCACTCAGCTTTGACCAGTGCAGAAATCTACCCTCAAAGCACTGGAGAACCTGCCTTTTCTTAGAGACAAGGAGAAAATGGATTTCTGCAAGGAAGTGGGTGAGTCAGGTCAGCATTTTCATAGATTTATTCATAGATTCATAGCGTGTGAGGCCAGAAGGGACTATTAGATAGTCTAGTCTGACCTCTTGTAAATCATAGGTCATTAAGTTTCATTCAGCTTCCCCTGTATCAAGCCAAACAGTTCTGTGTTTTGCTAAAATACCTTTCTTGCTCAAGTATGAAGTATCTATTTGAAGACATGCAGAGACAGAAAAGCCACCATTCCTCTTCAGGTTTGGTTCTAATGATTTATGACATTCTTTAAGAAGCATTTGTCCTTTATTTTTAATTGGAATTTTGCTTGCCTTATGCTTTGAACCATTTTGTTCCAGTTATGCCTTTCTCTGTTAGATTAAATTACTTATTAGTATCTACTATTTTTTAGCCAGTGCTTAGTGTCTGTGATCAAGATCTTTGAACTCTCTCTTTATTAAAGTGAATAAACCAGACTCTTTAAATGTCTCACTGTGAGGTATCTTCTCAGACCTATAATATTTTTGTATTCCAATTTCCCCTCTCCAATTTCTGTCATTTTCTGAAGTGTGGAATTAAGGACTAGTTTCCTATTAGCCTATCCAGAACTGTACACCAGGCTCTCATCTAACTACTTTTAATTACTTTTCCCATTATTTATCCCCAAATCATAAGTAACCCTTTCTTCCACCATACCTCCTACAAACTCATATGCAACCACATATCCACTATATTTTCACAGCTTTACAATATATTTATCTGTCCTCTGGTTCTCCCTCCAATCCTCATATAAATATATTGTACTTCCTTGTCTCTGAGTGTATAACTTTGCACTTAGCTGTATTAAAACCACAATTTTTTGGAAAAGATCTCGCTCATCAAGTATGTCTGTAAGCCCAAGCTCCACCTACACAACAGGTTCTAAGAGCAAAAGCAAAATGATGGTGGTTATAAATAAAGGTAAAGAAGATCACATGTCAACTGCTGCCTTTAATAAATATTATCAGTATAGTGATAAAACAAAATGTATTAAAGAATTTGTAAATTATATTACAGAAACACTGCATCATACCAGAACACATAGCAAAGCAGCATCTAAATGGACCTGCAAATACATGCAGATTACTAGGGGCTTGGTTGAAGTTCATGCAGTCCATGCAGTGTTGGTTTCCTCTTTGTGAAAGTTCAAGCCTCCAAAGGTGGCAGTCATATGTCGTACCATGATATGCAGCTGGAGTGTGCCTGGGATGCAAGGTGAACCCAGGAGCTTGAAAACACAGTCAGATCCTCAAATTTGGACATTTACAGTGCTGTCCAAAGAGCCAGAATTGGTATGCTAGCCATGCATGCTTTTCTATGTCTGTGATTGCTCCTTCCATAAGTACTTTTTTAATTAGTATTTTACAGTTATTCACTGAAGTTAAATCCATATGATATGGATAGACTGATTTCTTGGCCAACTTTATTTCTAGCTCGGCTCATTGGTTTGAGAAATATCCAGCTCAGATCATATTTATATCATCTTTGAATCAACATTCTCTCTGGTATGCACAAGGCAGCTAATTTTACATACTGAGTCATTTAGGGATTATTGTCCTGCACTTAGGCAATGCAAAGAATTGATAGAAGGTATAGAATAGAAAGTCAGTCCTGAGACACCTAGACAGTCAGCTTAAAAATAAAGGAGACTTTCAGGAACATAATGAATAGCTCTTCAATTTAGATAAATATTAGCTGCAGTATTTTAAACTTCATATTCAGCTGTTCCACATGAAGGACAGCATTCTCCACCTTCCACTTGACACATCACTAAGGTGTCACTTTCTGGATTTTCTTATTCTTTTATTCATCTCTTGGCAATATGATTTATCTCATACTTTCTTCCTCATGAGAGTCCCTGTTGTCATCTGCTTTGTCTTTTCCTCTAAAGACGTCCTCTTAATTCAGTTTCTCCTATTTTCCCCTTGCAATTAACTACCTTACTCTCCTACCTCTGGAACACTGCACTTGTTTGTTGAGGGGTTTTTGTTTGTTTGTTTGGGGGTTTTTTATGGTCATACTTACAAGTTCCTGAGGATAAAGAATTATAAACTATCTCCATTGCAGGAAAATGATAATTCTTGCAAGACTGTAAGCAGATTCTACAACATATCTGATTTTCACCACCTTTTTACTTTTAAAAATTCTTATTTTAGTATTAAGTTTTTTAGTTTTAGTTTTTAAGAAGTCTTTCATTCTCTTTTTATGTCAATTCAGAAATGGAGAAAGTTGAGTGGTTTATGGATATGAGAAGCCTTTAAAATCTCCATTGAACATTTTCCTTGAGTAAAATTCCCAATATTTCTTTGTGTCCTGAGCAGTCAAAACAAATAATGTGGTTGAACTTTCAAAATCTGAAACAAAAGAAGATATGAACATTGTCTTATAAGTGTGCCTTGAAGCTTGAGACCTCAGTTGATTTTGAGGTGCTAAACCAAAGAATTATGTTCCAAAGACAGTGATGGTTTAGGAAAGCAGCATGTCCATAAAACTAACATCAGCCAGGAGGCCTGTAAAAGATAACTGAGCCAAAGAACAAGAGTGACCACTGCTACCCCACCTTTCACCGTGCAAGGTTTCCTCCGGTCTGTATCATCTTCCCTTCCAGCTGCTTGATTGCATGGCCATTGGAGTCAGCACCGACTTTGGCCCTGACCTCAGCTGGAAGGACTGCTAGGCAGAGACCACCTCTGCTAACCATGGCATTTGTGCTCGTGCTCTCACTTCTCGTGGGCTTCTGAAAAGGGCAGTGGTTGCGCTGCGCTCTGCTCAGCCGCGGGCTTTACCAAGAGCTCAGCCGTTGGAGGTCATGACAGCCACTATCTTGAAGACAAGCTGGATAGGTTGTCAGGTACGGCAGCGTGTTAGTTGTTTGTGTGGATTTTCAGATGTATTGATGCTGTAGTAATGACATTGTTCTAAATGTGTTCAGAGCTCAGGATAAGGCCTTGAAATGAGACTGAAATCAACTGTCTTATACATACGTCAGGGGGACCTAAGCGTGCAACAAGAGACTGGCACAAAGTGAGCTTTAAATAATGCAAAAGCCACTAGAATTCAGTGTTGTGTTGAGTGAAGTGGAAGAAAGGGTGTTAAATCTTGTCTAGGTACCTTTATTCCCAGCTTGTCTACTGCTAAAGTTTACCCAGTGAGATGACTTTCTCAGCACCCTTTGTATATTGTAATAAACTGTTTCTGCCTTTATCTGACTGCTAGAGCTCAGACAGGAATGAAACTGCCCAATAAATGCATTAGACTTGGAATGCGCTGTCAACCTTCACTCCATTCTACAGAGAAATTTCATGATTTTGCTTGTTTGTTTGTTTCATTATAGCTATTGCATGTGGGATCAACCAGGTTTTGTATTTTCCCCAGCAATCACTCTAGGACTATTGGATTGTTTTGCTTTCCTGTTGTTAGAAACAGCCATAATGTCTGCCTCTGTGTTACTATTTTGGTATATTCATTTTTTCTATATCTTTAAATGTACCACCAATCTAACTCAATTACCTTTTAAATCAGGAAATTCTACTGCAGCTCAAAGAAGAGAAAAATTATCATCACACAGTCAGAAGAGCATACCTTTTTATTAAAAGAAAACAAACAAACAACCGGCCTATATCAAATGTAATCAACTATACTACTAAAAATCAAAATAAATACTTTGGAATTTTAAAGGAGCTTGTAATTCTGCATGAAAATGATTTAAAGTAATTTTAATAAATATTTTGCCAGTGTGGGTAGGAATAACTCTGCTTGTCAGCACATCTGTATTTTTCTCTCATCTAATAAACTAGCTAGGACAGTGCAGCAAAGGAACATTATAATATTAACAATGTTGCTGGAAAGCTCTGTGCTTTAAAATGAATTAACTTTCGCTGCACTGCAGAACATACAAAGTGAAATTGGCTCAGCTCAGAATAGCAAGTTTAACTCCTTAGGAGCTGCTAAGCTCTACTTATGTCTTGAGAGCGGTTTTTGAGCAGCCCTGGCATGGGAATCATGGAGGTAGCCGATATATTTGGCAAATTTGGAAAAGCAATTGCCGAGGAAAAATCTGAGGAAACATTTTTATTTTATGCAACAACAACAAAAAAATGTTGCAACTTTGCATTCCAGGGAATGTGCCAAGAGACAGCAGTCAGGTTCCAGAAATACCTGGGGGTTAATGTCATGGGAGTAGAACCAAGACGTGTATCTTGTTATCCGAATCTTAATTCACAACGCCAGAAACAGCAATCCTCTTCTGTGATTGCACCCAGGTTTTGATTTTTCTTCTCTTAAAAATTTATCAGCTAAATGACTGAAGAATGATTCAGTGAAAATCCGAGAGCTGCTCAACACTTGGCCCCTCCTGCATTGGTCCATGTAAAAATGTTGGTTGGAGAAGCTTTCGTTATCCCACTGACTTCCATGGGATCTCTTTAGACACTTTTTCTCCCAGGTGTGAGAATACTGTGTGGGGCAGCTGCTTTTGTGATATGGCCAGGAAAGCATGAATTGGGATCACTTAGTGCCTTTTGCACAGGTCATAAACCAGATGATAATCTTTTATTACTACCATACCGGAGTACAGTCAGTCAAGAGATCTAAAAGAGAAATATTATGCATACCAGACTTTTTTTAAAAAAGCACACCCCCCCTGCCCCAAATTAATCAAGACTATCTTTTCACTGAAACAAAATAAAATGTATTGAAAGTATTATTTTTCTGTTTCTATCATGGAAGAAATTTACTGGGAGTTTGGGGGTTGGGAAGGCTGAGAGGTTATCCTTTTACATGATATCTGGTTTACGCATTTCCCAGTCAAAAACTGCCAAATCCCCAGGCTGAGATGTCTCACATGGGTTAATTTTCTTCTTTATACTTTGCATTACTAATTTTCTCCACTTTAAACAGTCCCTATTCATTTCAAATGTCATGGTAAATCTGGAGAAGGTGATATGTCTAATACTGCTGAATTGCTGTTCATCCTTAAGTTTTGCTATACTGTGTTTTTGTGGTTTTCTACTCCGTGGCTTTTGTATTTTCAAATGCTCATAGTAGACTAAATATATTCTAATGTTCTATTCACTCAAGCAAATTAAAGCAGCAAAACGTATATATGAGAAGGAAAAATAGAAAGTCACTTGGTAAAGCAAGTTGCAAAGAAACTCTAGTGCGTTAAGTACCGAAGAGTGAAAAGAGGCAAGTTGAAGTCCAACCTTAATCCATTCTTGCTAAAACCTCCAGCTGGACAATTTCCTACTGTATTTTCCCTTAGTCAGCTCACAACCTTACTATGCTTACCAAAATTCAAAACTTTTAATTCTCCATTGGTTTTACATCTCCAGAATTTCTCACACATCCAAACAAAACAAATTCTCTGCTCCGACTTCCTACGATGGGCCCACTAAAGGACTACTAATCCTGCTGTGCCTTTCAATAAAGCTCTTGATCCCCTCTTTGCTGACTATTTCATCTTTTCATGTTAAACACCTACTTTGTTGAAATGATTCCTTGGAGAACTTATCTGACTAATTTGATTACTGGGTTTGAGATCTGTTCTCCATTACTTACTTACACAGATCCACTTGTGACTCTATTCCTCGTCATACACAAGTGGCCCACTCCGAAGATAGTAAAGCTGTTTCCTGGATCAGCTGCACTTATTGGTAGATATGTTCTGCTTTTAACAGTTTGTGAGATGTGTCTATCATACACATGTACAAGTATATATGCATGTACATATCCATACACATACAAGAAACAGAATGTGCAAGAGAGCCTAATATATCAAAATATAAATACATAAGATCTATTTAAAATGACTAGATTCCATATCTCACCCAAAAATCTCATTGGGTACATAAAAGTCTATTCTACTCAGTTTTAATTGGAAAATAGAAATCATTGTTCCCTTCCTCATACTTTTTATTCTCTACTCACTTAATTTGCTTTTCCTTTCTTTATGTCAGGTGAAAAAAATGTTTGGTTTTTTTTTCTGAAAGTAGTACAAATTCTCCTTTATGCCTATATCAATGTGCCCTCAAGAAAAGTCCCTTACTTATTTCAGTCATGTGTAACAAAATATTGGTAATTTATACTACACTCAGACTGTGTTAAGTGCTGTAGCTGTCTTCCCAGAAGAGCTTAAACACAAGTGAAGTTCTGAAGAAAACACTGAGAAGCTGTATTTTCTCAAGGAAATGCTGAGATGGAAGAATGATCTATCTTCCTATCTTCTGGAATAGTTTTAAACAGAACAGTTGCTAATGTCATAACTGAAAACTGATGCAACAATTATTTCAACAGTGTATCTTATCTTTATTGTAGCATTACCACGGAAAGACCCTTATATAGTCAAATTTTAAAAAGGGTGGTTGAAAATACTTGTGAGTGTCTCCAGTAACTATCTGTTATCACTATGGTTGCAACAACAAATATTCACTCTTGGAATGAAGTTCATAGGAATAAAAGAATTAAGAATGGAAAAGCTTACTGCTTGCATTAGGATGGGAGATGAACAATTTAAGGAATGACGAAGCAGACGGGATCAGCTCCGATCTTCCTGAGGGGTGGCTGTGTGAGGGTCCTGATTCTGTGAGGGTATGTACATAGACTTCAATGTACCTTCTTATGATGCAGCAAGCAATACGTTTTGCAAGATTAAATTTGGTTTTGAGACATAATCTCTGTAACTCAGAAGGAGCAACAGATGATTTATATAAGTGTATGTGCAACTGGAACTCAGCTCATTACTACATTTTTGCTAATCACCCTGGAGACCATGTTGTCCTCTAGTCATATACAAATAACATGATTATACACAATGATATAATGGTTAATAGTAATTGATCTTTTTTTTTTTCTTTTTTGTCTCCTCACCTCAGTAGCCTCAGATTTGTAGCATTTGCTTACCTGTTTGGGGTTGGTTGTTTGTTTGTTTTCTGTAACCCTCTCATTACTTTATCATGCAAAATTGTGGCATAAGAAAAGAGAGCCTGCTTTATTTTGTAAGCAAATTCTTGCTCTTAATAATGAATTAATTACAAAAGTAATTGTATGTTTTCACCTGTCTCTGGTGTTTTCATATGTCTTCCCATCTCCTTTTCTTATCCCATTCTCTGCTTCTCAGCTTAACCCTTTTTCACTTCAACCCTAGGAAACTCAAAGGTGCTGGAACAATAGGTTTGAATCAGTCACAGGGTCAGCATTGCATTTGCCAAAGATTGCAACAGCTGCTCTAAACACATAGTACCCTTAAAAACTAACCCTTGTCAATGAAGACGTAATTAATACACCAGAATGTAGTCAATTACATGCCAGACCAGGGGATTATCTTGGGTTTTTTCAGATACCTGTCAGTAACCGCTATCTCTGATCCTCAGTGACTTTCTGATTTATATGTTCCATCTCAGCAATATTTCTCTTGCTGATGTTCCAATGAATCTTCTTATGCTTTTGGTGTTTACACATTGTTGGTGGTTGACTGTGCACACAATTATCAATAACTAGCATTTAAGTGTCTTCAAGACACAAAAATCAAGTGTTGTTCCTTTTTTAAGACTGACTTTTGACAGGGGTAGAAGATATTTCCATTGTGGAAATAGAAAAATACTAATAGAAGTGAATCTTTCTTTATTCCAGCTGATCTATTTCAGCCTTAGACAAAGAGCTATTGGGAAATCCATGTGGGTTGAGATGGAGTTGTATATTGTAGTTCCTGTATACATTACAGATTTCATATTCTTATCTTCTTTGGCATCATTCATGTCTGGTCAGAGTAGACCTCGTCACACAATTATTTTTCTTAGTGTTCAGATGGGCTCTGTGGATCATGCTGTTCCCTAACAGTATCTAACAATTGTGTAACGTACACAGATGATTCTTATATGCTACAATTGCATTTAAATATTCCTGTTTTTTTTTAACTTTTCAAGCTGCCAGCTTTTGTTTTTCTTTGTTTGTGGGGTTTTTTTTTTTTTTTAACCATCTATCTAAAAGTATTTTATTTAATATTTGGTCATTTTGAATTCCTCTAAGAAAAATAGCAGTCATGCTATGAAAAAAAATACAAACAAAATTCCAACCTCAAGTAAATATGTCATTTGAGAGGAAAGGTATGGAAATTGCTTCTTTAATTGGTCACCTACCTAAATCTAAATCTAGAATAAAGGCTTCTAAAAAAATCTGCATATTAATGTCAATTTTGCTGCACGTCATCTTTCTTTTCTTGAATGTATGCAAAAGTTCAGGGAGGAGAAAGACTGGGAAAAATGTCAAAGGGATATGACCACTTGAAGAACAATAAACTTTTTAGTTTGACTTCTTGCCCTAAGGATGCACTGGCATCTGAGGGCTCCTTCCTTGTAGGTTTGATGGAATCTGCATTTTCATGAACTGTCAGACATGATTACCAAAGGTGATGATATTATGGCAGTGAGATTATGACAAAAAGATGACAAAAAGATTTGATTCTGTGTTAGAAACCTTCCTATGCACTGTCAGAGAATGTGAAGAATTTGAGACTATAGGCAATGAAAGCAGACATAAAATTTCTAACCGAAAAATTGCAACTGTATGACATTACCTATTTATTTTGCATCACCATATAAAGTCTCAGCAAAATAAACTGGAATGAGTGGACAGGATGTTATCAGACAGGAGTTTTGAATTGTAAGTCTTTTCTCTAGCTCAGAGAGCCACTCTGTAAATATTGCCTTTTAAAATGGCTACCTGAGATACTTGGAGCTTAGAACATCTCCTCCCAGTTATGTCTATCAAAGCAAATAATAAGCAGAGCTCTTGCTGTGTCACTTTTTCCATTATACTTGTCAATGAAGAAGCAGAATAAAATTCTCAAGATGTGAGAAAAATGGAACATATTTAGTTAGAGGGATCTTGGATTCACTTATAAAGTATATATTTTCTTTGGAAATGTTAAATTGTTTGAGAGACAGGAACTGAGAATAACAGCTTTTATTTTCTAAACACCAATTACATATGAGTGAAAAATATGTATCTGTGTAACTCAAAGAATAGGCTTAATTTTTTGAAGGATCACACAGATAAGCACTTCAAGGAAAGGTACAGATGGTTGCATGTACGTCCTGCAAACTCATGGATGTTATAACAAAGGCCAAACCCTTTGACAGAAGTATCTGCTTGTTCCTGTATGTATACATCTCTCTTTATGTTAGCGTAGAATTCTGCAGGCGTAAAGAACTCAGTTGCATGTAAGGGCAGCAATAGGGGCATCCATTAAAAGGCATTGCAGCATTTTTATAGTAAAATACAGACTGTGTTCTCTTAAATTAAATGAAATCTTTTAAAACACCCATAAATATTCCTGTTATATTTTGCGAAAATATTTTTAATATGGGTCTGATCTTCAGCAACATACACTGGCTGGTGTGGCTGTGTTTTGTTATGGTTACTTGGTTCCCAATTCTTCTGGCAGAAAACCTGTGCCTGATTTCTGAACTTAGATACGCTGGCAGATATTCCTGCCTAGCTTGTTAAATCAGCTTCTGAATAACAGCTGATTTCACATTTTAAGCATCAATATGTAACCATGTAGCTGAAATCAGAATCAAGTGTCTTCAATCAAAAATGTGAAAAATAAGAAAAAGCAGTCGTTCCCCCACCCTCCAGCTTTCTGGCTGCCTGCCATTTTGTAAAGATATTTCAGTCTCTGCAGCTCAGGCCTTTTTTATTCTAATGCCTCCTTGTGCAAATGCTTCTTCTCATGTGTCTTTCTCTTTGCTGCGGGCATAGTGCACCTGTTTGAAAGGAGCACATTACTTTTTTTGTGCGCGCGCGCGTGTGTGTGTGTGTGATTTCCCAACTGCTAGCCCTTTTGGCAGGAATCTGTCTCCAACAGCTGAGAAAGCAGAAAAGCTAAAGCCCTTTTGCTACTTAGAGAGCTACCTTCAACTTTGTGAAGAGCCGTGTGACGCTACTGGAACTTGCTTCCCTTGGATTCTCGCTCTGCGGATGAAATTTCCATGGTAGTGGAGCTTCCCAATTGTGTAACGAGAGGGATATATTTCTGAGGGACACTCAGTCAAGGGCACCTTTTTTCTGGCCTGCTGCTTAGCTCTTCAACTTTGTCAGCACTCCTTATAAAAATATGGATCGATTCCATGCTGCAGAATTTGATATACCCATTTCTCTTTTACAGAGCTCAAACCCATATGGCATTTGCTTCCTGCTGATACCTCCACACCAGGAATCTCTTCAACAAAGTAACCAAGATTCAAACAGAAATACATACCATGTTCCTTGCTCCTTGTGCTCACATAGCTTAGCCCTGTTTTCTAAATCAGAGGACCAGAGAATCCTCTGGTGAAGATCAAGAAATCCTACCTCCAGTTCAACATGGACATTGAAGAATTTCCTATTCTGGTAGTCACAGGAATGAATCACCCCTCCATGCTAGATGTCTAATGGCAGTACTGCTCCCTAAATTTATCCAGATCCCCTTGGAGTATAAATGTCAAGCCACAGTGCTTCTGCCTTCTGTGCCACCAGTAATAAAGCCGGTGAAGTCAGGGCATAGTTAGCAATTCTGCAGATGATGCACGAGGCAGATCAGAGTCCTGCTCATGGTCCCACAGCTCTTCTGTCTTTGAAGGGCTGTAAGGTGGAAAAAAAATAGTAATAACTTATTCCAGTCAATAAAGTAGATGTGGTTTTGAATACACACAGGAAACAGTTCTTTTGAGTAAGGAGGTATAGTTTCATCTGGTCATTCGCAGCATACGCTTGCACACTGAACAAAGACAAGCTAGATAAGAATTATACTGTTCTGGCAAAGAGTTCGTGAGAAAAAGGAAAAACAAAAAGTACACTCATGTTTTCACTGAAATGACACCACTTGCTTTCCCTTCTCTCCTGTTTGATGTCTGTCCTTTTGTTCTTCTCCCTGTCTATTCTTCATATTATGTTCCTACATTAACCGTATGTTTTTCAGTGCATCTTATTGTATTTTAGCACAGAAAAAATGAATTTTAGGATGGTGCCCCCACAAAAGATTTATGAAACTGCCTCTGTGAGAGATGGCTGCTTCCAGATGTGAGTATAATGCTAGTGCAGCCACCTCTGTGTTTTAAATTTTTATAAACATGTGGTTTCCATTTTGGTAAATTCTACATGTCAGTCAGTTCAAAAGACGTGATACATTTTATATTACTGTTCTTCAATAAAAGGCATTGTCCTGGCATATCTCCAGCCCAAGGGCAAGAGAAAGTGTTCTGACTATGTTGGGATTTGTTCAGCTCTTTTTCTTAGATCTACAACACACCAATGAGCTATATACACATGCTAAAATCAAGGTTAGTGACAGTGTGATCTTTAGGTGGTGAACATCCTCAAAACAAAACAAAACAAAACACCTACACACACAGAAAAAAAAAAAGAGGACTCAAGACAAAAATCTTCAATACTTCAACAAAAAAGAAGAATATGCTTTTCTAGCCCATGGTAAAGAGGGCATTGCATCAAAAAGTATCCAAATTAGGCATTATCAAAGGTAATGATGCATTGGAATTAATTGCAATTAGTGAGCATGCATCACTGGAGGCTTTTTAGGACAAAGATAATGAAATCAGATATGGCTGGTGCTGTTTTGGTAGAGGAAGGTGGAGTAGATATTGTCTCAACTTCTGTTTGGTCATAGATGGCAGAGAAAAAAGGATTAACATTTGGATGTTGCCTCAAGACCTAGTTAGAAACTTGTTTGCCAAGTGCCCCTGCAATAGATAGAAAGTGTGGGGAAGCAGAAAGGTAATTTGGCATAAACATTCTTTACAAATCCTTGTCTATATTCTTAATGTACTGTGTTTGGTCTCTATAGAAACAGAACATATCATTATACACTTACATTTTTGTGATGTGTAAGGTGAAGAAAGATAATGTTTGAAAATACTTTTTGCATGTGCACAAATGCCGTCTCAAACAGAAGAGCTACTCAACTTGGCAATATATTTCCTTCTGAGAAAATTAGATGGGAGACAGAGACAGAAACCCTGGGAAAGTTCTCAGTTTGAAAGGTGACCATTCGTCACTAAATCTAAAACATTCACATTAGAAGGAAGAAGGGTGTAGTTATGATGAACACATAACCAAGAAACACAGTTATGGGAAGAGGCAACAGACAAGGCAACTGTCTCTAGTGACTGCTGGGTGTTTTGGAGAGTCTATGTGACAGTGACTCATCTCTGTGGTGCAGAATTTGACCTATTATGGGGATACAGGCTTTTCATTTAAAACATGAACTTGTCCATATGTTGCTTATGGACATGAGCTATTCCAAATACAGGCACGTGGGTAGATACCCTGGAGAAGCTGTATCCTGAGACGTGTTAAAGTGTTTTATTATAAGCACCAGGTGTCAATGTGGGGTGCTGGACAGGTGTCCCCTCTGGCATGCCCAATCCAGGACCCTTTTTGCAAGCAAAAGGTAGCAGAGAAGCACTGCCTTAGGCAAACAAATGAACCTTCCCAAACATGCTGTGCATGAATGTGTATGCAATACGTTACATCGTATTATCCACAGTAGCTCTTTTATCTGTTTATTCATCTGACACTCACAGAAATAAAAAATGTGGAGTGATACCGAACATAAAGACATATGATACAAAGAAACATATTACTGGGTGGGTGAGCATCTTTGGATTTAAAGGAAAGAAAAACATTCTTCTAAACAATGTTACCTTTTGAATTCTAGAATTGGGATGTATCCATGATAGTCGGCGGGCCAAATGTAAAATTAAGTCAGCAGTTGGATTCCTACAAGGACTTTTGTTATGGGCACTGAGGAGAATAGAAAAGTGAATGTAAAAAGTGAATTTTGACACAGCCAGAACAAACCAACGAGGTAATATTTTGTCATTTATATTTAGCCATGGCATTTCCGACATTGTTGCAAACTTTCCTTTTTTCCTATTTCCATCACTTAAGACAGCAAGTTAATTATTTGTAGCTTTACTTGATGACTTTTTTATGTTTAATTTAAAAAATTATTTTCCTGGTTTGTTTTGTTTTTTTTCTTCTGGTTTCTTTCTTCTGTTTGTACTCTTATGTTCTATTGTGTTATTTGTCTATATTACTATAAAATCGTCTGGGATATGTTCTTAAAATTTAACAGTGTAAGATTACTTACCCCAGATGACAACCACAGATAAAACTAGGATGGTAACTGCAGAAATATGGCTTGGGGTTTTGACTCTTCATCAAAAAACCAAAACAAAATTAGAGTCCTTGGTTCATTTTTATGCTATAAAAGATGAGAGTTATGAATTTGTTTTCAGACAAAAGGAAGTTACATTTTAAATGAAGGCAGACATTTTCCAGAAAAAAATAATCTGTTTAATCAAAAATGTATCTTTCTCTTAAAGAAAATGTCGAGTAGAAAATTTTCAGCCAGCTCACTTCTGTTTCCTATACATTCTCATGGGATTAAACTTCTTATTTCAAAAAGGAGAGAGACCTAAAATCCCCAAATCATACATTTCAACTTCCTATCATATGTCAGTCAATTTTTCCTTCAGTTTTCTTTTACTACAGTTGGCTTGTATGTTTCTACTTAGACAATCAAGAATAAGAAATAGCCAGAAATTCATCATCAATCTTTATTCCAGCACAAAATAAATTTGAATGGTCTGTAATTCCTCACAGAGACCTCTGTTTTTATCAGCACTTAAGGATATCTTAAATATCAACCCCCCAATACGATACTTTCTGATTTCAGGGTTTGGTTTTTTTTTTCACTAGAAACCCCAAACATCCCCCAAAAATAAAATGCAATATCTTTCCAACAAGGGGAAAAAATTTTCATATTCTTCCTCTCAGTAATATTCTTTTATATAACTTTTTCCTAAACTCAGTAGAAATGATGAAAAGGCAATCATTGATTATATATTCTTCAGACAACTGTCACCACAGAACACTATGATATTTGACTGTAGCTTTTAAATTACTGTCTTTGTTTCTGTACGTGGTTCTGCTGTGGTTTAATAACTAATGGGAATAGTGGTCATGCACAAACAGATCTTTAGTTTTCCAGTTCACTTTGTATTTCCTCTGATCCTCTTCCTGTCTTTTACTCTGCTTTTAATATGTGGAATTTCTTTTTGTCGACATTATAAGAATGTTATACTTAAAGAAATTGCCTATTTATTTTCTCATAGCTGTAGGTACCAATTTTTGTCTCATAGACCAGAATACTGTGAAGTAAAAATTCTTGTCCATTGTGTTTGCAGCATAGAGATATTCTGTATTTTATTAATTCACAAGTTCAATACTTAATGAGCTTTCATGATACCACAACACCATGAAAAGTTTGTTAGCGAAATGGACGCAACTGAGAATTTAACTCTTTTCTACCATTGATAAGGGTGTAGCCTGTAACACCATGCACTCACAATCCCACTTTAAAGATATCAGCCATTTCAGAAAATGATTTTCACTAACCAGGTGTCTCCTGGACCGGCATGATTTTGCAGTCCACAGCCTGTGACTGAACCATTAACAGTAACTGCTGATTACAAGACCTCTGAATTTAATGCCAGGAGTCTGTATCACCCAAAGAATGACCCAGCACTACAACCAACATAACACCAGGATCACGAAGTCCTGTGGTAAGTTCTCTAGCGGCTGATAGATGTACAAGAAAACATCCCAATGTAGTTATGTGACATAAGAGCATGAGGACAGAGTAATCTTACAGCTCTGCAATTTTAAAACAAATACTTCTATGAAGCTGCATTTCCCTTAGAGTCATGTTGTACTGGGTTGCTAGCAGCTAAGCATCAAGTTCACACAATAACCTTCGCCTCCATGGGGATGTTCTGTGCGCTTCTAGCTGACTATTTTCACAAAATGAGTAGGAAATTACTGTGTGTCAGCTGAGCTCTGCCAGCTGAAGTCTGTTCAGCTGAGACTGGCCAACCGGTTCAAAAGTTAGTAGGGTGAGCTCACTAAAAATTCAACAGGGACAGGTGCAAAGTGCTACATTCAGAAAAGAATAATCAGCTGTCTAAAGACAAGCTAAACAACAGCTAACTAGGTAGCAAACAAAGAGTAATAGATTATTGTTGATCACAATTTACAAACAATACTTTATTATTAAGAAAAAATAAATAACACATTAGAGTGAATAAATAAGAATACTGCCTGTAAGACGGTCTGAAATACTTTCTCCACCTTAAGGTAATTATGGAACGTTTGAAGAAAATCCAGAGGAAAAAGAAGGATCAGAGTCTTTACAACACAGCCTCCAAGGGAAGACTGAACAGGTGGGGATATCTGAATAAAGAAGGCGGCCCTGAGGATGGATATGATGTCTGATGTCAAAAGGGTAAATAGCAAAGAGGAACAGAAAAAATTTATGTCAGATCTTAGTTGGGCAGGAAGAAAGGAATAGGCTGAAATTGCGGCAAGGAAGGTTTAGATTAGGTAGTATGAAATCTTTTTAATACTACAGAAAACAGAGCACTGCAATAGATTGTATGGAAAAATTACCATCACAGAAACTCTTTGAGACAGAGCTAGATTCAGATTGATGAGAAATGTTTAAGGGAGAGCTGACCATGCCTTGGAAAAGGAGAATGGTCTACGTGAGCTCTCGGACTCTCTTGCCCCCCACATTTTCTATTGGCTTGTTAATCTGTCGCTGATGCACGGACTTGCAAACAGTACAGCTGTTGAGCCTCATGTTGATAGAGAACCGGGCTAGAAATAAAAGCTGAAGATTTGATGAGTGTGTCATCTTCCCTCTATACTGCTCAGATCTGCTTCTCCTTTACAGTCTGATGTTAGGCAAATGATTAAAATCAGATTGTTGGGGAGTTTGGTATTTGAATTGTGGATGGCTTTTATCCAGAAGCATGAATGAAACAATAGATACGGCTGGTAAACAATACGAAAAGTGATTCTGAATATCTTTGTGCTTTAATGTAAGGAGTTTTGTTTCCTAGTTAGTAAGGGAATTGTTATTTGCTGCTAAAGGTTAAAAATTCTCAGTCATATACTATTTCAAATACAAATAATTTTGAATCTTAATTTTTTTGGGGGGGCAGGTGAAATTGCATTGTTTCTTAGTGTCCAATTATTCATTATCTTGCCGGACACCCAGTTAGGAAGCAGGAATCCTACAACGTAGTTCATATGACTTTGCCACATGCCATGAACAATAGCTAGTGAACAGCAAAAAGCTGAAGCAATCATTTGCACGAATCCTCTAGACTGAAATGTGTACATGTGTTTGAAAATAATTAAGGCAACTACAGAATGGGAATAAGTTTACAAGTCATTCAGAAACACAAAACTATATGCATTTTAAGCTAATTTGAGTCTAATTAATCAGTGAGCCACTCCTCATCATGACCAAATTAGTCAAAAAATCTTTTGCTGAGGCAGCATGTGAACCCTTAAGTCTGCTTTTTGCATGTTCTATCAGCTCAGTGGAACAAGAGGGAGCACAGGCACTGTTAAAGGCTTAGAGGAGGAAGGAAGATAACGTCTTCACCTATCCTGATTTGAATGTGACTGCTGCTTTGGTTTTCATCCTCCAATTATCAGAAGTGATCACACAGAAACTAAGAGCTGATGGAACATCTTTAAGCCAGGTGCTGCCACTTATCAGCTCTAGTATCTACTTTTTGCTCCCACACTAATGAAAAATGATTTCAAAAGAAATGAAGATCCTGTTTCAATAAGATTGGGGAAAAGATGTAACCTAAAAGCTGTCTACAGACTCAGGAATAAGTGAAATGTTTTGACAGGGAAAAATATGTGTTGGCAACATTGCTCGACTCAGATTTCAAAAGTAAAATTGAAACCATACTTCTACAGGGTGCAGACGCTGACAACTGGAAGCCTGTTCTGCAATATATAGTAGTTCAGAATATGCCAGCCAGCTCCTCCTCTCTCCACTTTCTTTCATGTACAGGACAAATACATTTCAGGGAAAAGAACAGTCTGACTCGGTAAATTCTTGAAAACAAACAAACAAAATCCAAATACGACTCTCATCTGACTGCAAAGGGTTCACAGAATACACAGAGCATCTGTATCGATATAAAACTGCAAGGAAGATGACATTCTTCAGACTCTTGTGGTCAATCCAGGCTAAACCTGGACTGAGCCCATGTCTGTGAGCAATGTCAGCCTTACGTGAGTACAAACCTGCACCCATGAAAGACTCATTTCTGAAGAATCCAGACTTCAATTTTAAGAAGGGTGGTTTCAACTAAGGTTGAGAAGATAGGTTTTGTCAATTTATTAGATCAGTTTAAGCAACAGCTATGTTGCTAATGTGAAGTTCCCAAATTCGTACAGCCAGGGAAGTACCAACATGTAAGATTAATAAAGAAGCCCAGAGAACAAGCATTTCAAATGGTGTGCGTTGTGTTCTTAATTTCGTGGTCATGGTCGCTGCAACATAACCATGCACCACTTGTCTTTGTGCAAGCAGTAAAATAGTTTTTGACCAGAAACTGTGAAGGACAAAGAGAGTCAAGTACTCCACTAGATTGTTCAAAAATAAAATCTAAAAGAAAGGCAAATAATTCTCTCTCTGTCTCCTTCTGTTGTGTTCCTATGAGGAGATCTAGAGATAAAGCAAAGGGTCCCTTTCTTGAAACCTATTTCAACCAAAAACATTAAATAAATCTAGAATATTGATTTTTCTCTTTCCTTTTGGACAGATATTAGTTGTTTCACTTTCTTTCCCTTGATTTTTTTTTTTTTTTTCATTTTCTTCCTGCAACATTATACAAGCTTATATAAGGTCAAACTCCTTAAGGAATTTGTTCTACAACCTTCCTCTAAGGTTTTCCAACTCTATATATTAACTTTCTGCTGACATCTGAAGCTTTGTTTCTCAGGGCACTTAGCAGAGGAGGGAGCATATGTCTGAATCTTTTTTCAAAGAATCCATTCTGCAGATTCTGTTCCCAAAGAAGTATATTTATAAGAGATACTTCAGCACTTCTTGATTTGGTTCGCAACACAGATACTGTTATACTATATCTCCTGTCTACATTTTTTTTGGTGCTGCAATGCACAGGGAGTTTTTATGTATATATGGTTCTTCCCAAAGTATGAACTTTAGAATTGAAATTATGTGGGTGCATGCGCAGGCCTGGTTTGAGAAAGGCTCCCTCAGTAACTCTTGGGTGATGCTCCCCTCTGTCTCACATGAAGACAGGGCAGTGCAGAGCACCCTCCTGTCTGCTCCAGTCGTGTCCAGACAGGCTTTGTCCTAGAGGAGCAGGCATGCAGCGGCTCCAGCTCTGCCTCCAGCAAAGGGAGCAAAAAAGGCTTCCTGGGAGGCAGCAATTATCCACAGCACCTTCCTCTTCATGTGAGCCATCACAACATCAAGGAAAGCCTTTAGTGTGACCCCACGGACAAAGCAGTGTCGTACAGCAGCACCCTGAAATGCTGAGAGGTCAGTTTGTGGGTGCGGTGATGGATGTGCTTAAGAAATACATTCATGTGAGACCGCAGCCAAGGGGGTAACTGTGCTGACATATTTCACACGCTCTTTCTCTTGCTTTAATTTCTCTCATGGCTTTGTGGAGTTGAGATAGGTACAGAGCATCTCACCTTCGTTCTTACACTCTGCAGTCAAATTAGGTTAAGAAAGTGGATTTCAAGTGCATTATAAGTCTTACATTCATTAACCACCAAAAATGAAAATGAAAAGAGTAGGGGAACTGGCAGAAGAGAAGGATGTAAAAGTAAGGAAAAGAAAATGAGAAAACACAGAGCAAATGGAAAGCAGGGAAGAGTCAGAAATGAATGAGAATTTTCTTCTTCTCATTTTAAAGGTCATTTCCTCCCTCTGGCTGGCTTCTGTAACAATAGTAATATATACCAGCAACACCAACACTTCAGGGGTTATTTTTTAACCTATTGAAAGGATGGGAACATTTTTGGCTGAAAATATTAAAACATTTCAGATAAAAAAAACCCACTGAAAGTCATCTATCATCATGCTCGTTGCAACAGTTTCTCTCTTTCACTTTCTCACACTTAACTTTCAAGACTTCTGTGGCTGAATAGGTCCCTGGATAATAAGTAGGGATGTGTGAGGGATGGTTATAAAAACCAAAAGTAGGGATAGAGGGAAAAAAAAGTATGAAGGAAGGCAAGGAAGAGGGATGGAAAGGACTGAAAGAGAGAAAGTGAACAGAGATAAAAAAGAATAAGAGATAAATGGGAAAGAACTTGGCTTTCACTTGCACTGATTCCTTTGTACAAATCTGACAGTGAAAAGTTGCTCTTATTCTTTTTTACCTCTATTCCAATAAATCTAAATTGCAGATAGACCTTTCTGATTCAGACCTACAAGGAAAGGGAAGGAAGAAAAAAATAGTGTTAGAAAAAAAAGAAGTAGGATAAAAAGATAACTAGGGCTAAAATAAGGGGAAAAAAAAAAACCTGGAAAAGTTCTTATTAACTTCGGGCTTTTTCTTTTCAGTTGTTACTTACACCTTTTAATAGTTTTCTAAATTTCCAAGTGATTCAATGAACATTTTGAAAATTTTCCCCCAAACTGAGCTGTTGGAAAATTTCACTGATGTTTTTAGCTTTCAGTCATTTCTACCTTAAATATAAAAATGAAAAACTAATTGGAGGGGAGGGAGTACAATTTAAATAAGTATCAAGTTTTAGAAAACAGAAGAGGAAGGAGAATAGTGAAAAGCAAATGACATTGTTAATTGGAAAGACCCTAAGTAATAGTACTAATAACACTATTACTACTACTACTAACGATGACAACCAGTCACTGAATTCAACATTTTGAAAAGAGGATGGCAGCTTATGACAAAATCAAAAGCTTGCAGTTCACTAGGGGAAAAATCATATGAGTGCTTTTTATAGAAAATATGAGAAATGGGGCAGAAAAGAAATTAAAAAAAATGATGCTACAGTGAAAGCTATGAAAATGACTGCATATTTTTCAGTTCTCTGGCTGAAATGAAGACAATATTTTGGATCCAAATAAACATTTTGTTTGAACCCAAATGAAATGTTCTATTTCACTTTGATGTCCTTTGTTTACTTGCAAAATAGTTCTAATGTAAATTTAGATCCATTTTTAAGCAGAATAACATTTTTAAAAGTTTTTAAAATGTCAAAATAAGACACTTAGAGTGTTTTGCAACTCTTTTCCAGGGTTATTTTTTCCTCATGTTGAATCAGCTCCATAAATTTGACACTATTTACAAATAGTTACAGACGCTCTCGTTGTGCATTTCCTGGCTTGTAAAACAGACGACCTTTTCTGACAGATGCTGGGTACAAAGTCAGAGGTTTCTTTTAGGTTTCATTTCATAGCCTTTTTATTTTATTTTATTTTTCATCATCTTTATTCATCAATCTACTGGAAGTATCTGGGAGCCCAAAACCTTTCCAGATTTGACCTCTTTGTTCACGAGGCCTCCCAAACCCCAGCGCTTTCTCCTCTGAGCAGCCCAGCGTAGGCTGGGTGCAGTGGCACGTCCTGATCTTTGGGGAGGGCACTCTCTGCTCTGAGGATGTCCACATGGTCCTCTGCCCTAACTGGACATTAGCTGGATCTGAAATGGCTCTGACAAAGGTTTATTTGATCTGGCTGAGGGCAGCACTAACCTTCGTTTCTCAGATTCGCTTTTGGAAGTGGCCAGACCACATCTGCTCCATGCAGCGCCAAAGATAGCTTGCAGCTGCCTGCAGAGGATCAGGTGAACATACTTTCTTAACCCCTCCTCTGGTGAATGAGGGTGAGGGAGCAGGTACCATTAGTAAACCAGATTTTTTTTCCACTTCTTAGACAGAGAAAAACATCCTCTGAATAGGCATAAGTAGCAGAGGCGGTGATTGTGGGTGCCTTGAGATCCAGAGAGATATTCTGCCTTACTAGAAGCCTGGGCTTCTCCAGGAGCTGGCTCTGCCCCACTGGTGGTATCCCTGTCCAACTGATAAACTGTATTGATATAATTGCCTCTGCTCTTTGTCCGTAGATATCAAAGCTGTTAAGAGTATCAGTACCCACGTTTTAAGTTCACGGAGACAGAGCCTCTGAGAGGGAAAGTGACTCGCCAATACTATTTTGGCAGAACTGGAAACTGAGCTTATGAGTCCCATTATGGTGTCCTAAGCACCAGTTAGGCTTTTTAGCTCTGCTACAGACTACTGAGGTGGGGTTATTGCCACACTCAGTTATGGTCTTATGAAGAATATTTTGTGACCTAACGAATGGTTTGAATGCATCTATCAGTTTTCAGGTTTCAGGACAATGGCTGCTGTAAAAAGAAGAACGTATTTCAGGTTTTTAAGCAGGATAGGCTCAAGTTTGATTTCCCACCAGCTTTATGCCAACTTGCACTGACTTTCTTAAAGCAACTCATGATTTACTATGGAGAGAATGGGAACAGGATCAAACCTACTGGGTGAATGGTTTTTAAATTGCTTGTTTTCCCTTCCTTATCTTTCAGTTCCTATTTTGTTAACCGCATGTTTTAAACTAACTGTATGTTACATTTTCTGAAATCCACTATGGGATACATTCTACTCTGAATGTATACACACAGCTTTTCCTAATACTAGCGGAAGTCATGAACATGTACTGAATAATACAATGCAGTGTGCATAAATCCTGTGGGGAATCCAAGTCCTGACTACAAGAAAAAGAAATCACAGTATTTCAAAATGCCAGTTGTAACATTGCAATGAGTTCCAGGCACATGTTTGTCAATAATGAATGGAGGGGTGCAGATACAATATTGGAACTGTCTCCTGCAGAGTGGTATCATATATAATCATACATACTGTCAGCTTGCTTGATTATGTTCAGGATTGCAACCAGCTCACTCAAAAACAGAAGAGAATTTCTTATGTCCCCCAAATTTAATTTTCATGAGAGATGTATGGAGGAATTTAATCGGTGATTACAGCAAGGGAACAAAAGCTCCTGTATCTATATTTGCATAATAAAAACATTTTTGTGAATTCCTTTTAGAAAGATAATCACACATTCAAATATATTCACTTCCTTAACTTAGAAAAAAAAAAAAAACATTTACAGTGTTAAATCTTTATTCTATCATCATTTTAATTCATTGCCACATTGTTTCATTTAATGTACAGAATCAGCCCACATTACTAAGTATCTTAATTTTGTAAAATCCATGATCACAATTCAATCATTAATCAATATATCAGAATCTCACTCCATTAGCTGTTGTTTGTAACAGGGTATCTCAATTGATTAGGCTGTAGATTTTTTATGGGACTTGTTTTATAAATTGAACCTAGTGAAGTAAACATAACATTTGGTAATAGTCTTCATAGCAACTGTCAAAATGACTTATTGTTTTTCCAGTCCTGCATTCCTTCAGAATTAATAATACCTTTGTGCCCTTTATAACACTTATTATTAAAGCTATAAAAGTTCTCTATGTTTAATGAGTGGATGTTTCATTATATGTATGGTTTGCTTGACAGACTGAAAATTTTTCTAATCTGTTTCTCTTTTCCTCTTGATTGAAGGATTGTAAATATGCAATTAGCAGCTGGAGTAGAAGTAAAAGCAGAAAATGTCAACTGTCAAATAGCTCCATTGAAAGACACATGATGCTTCAAGCTAAGACAGAAAGACAAAAGCATCTACCAACAAGGATGAAGGCTGCAAAATCTCTGTTTAAACATTCCATTAATCTCTTCCATGAAATAAATACAGTCAATACATCCAGGAATGAGGAATACAGTATCAAAACTGCAGTTTACTTTTGTAATAAAGCTCTGTGTGGTAATGTTATACTCCATTGCCAGTAGACATTCTGGATCCCATCTCTGTTACGATTCATAATATGCAGCCCTTTATGTAACATATGGCTGGCCATATCACAGTAACAATATTGATTTCCCAAGAATACACATGCGAAAAGAGCGCAATGCATCATTGTACTCTAGAGTATATTTCTCTTCTAGACCAAAACTTCTAGTTCTGCTTCCAAACAGTAGATTTCTTTTAAGCCCTCTGTATGAAAGCCTGGATACGCCTTGGCTCTCATATGCACTGGCTGACTGTACTTTAGTCCAGTATTGTGGGAGAGGAATGCTGAAAGGAAGCAAGAGCGACATATAGAGATATTTGTTTTCATCGACAAGCCAAGAAAAACTGTTTGCTGCAACATGTTATATTTTAAAGCTCTATAAAAGCTCTAAATAATTACAGGAGATTGAATTCTCTAGACACTCCTGGTTATCCATATCAGTAGGAGAGGTTCATTGTGAGACACAATGAACAGAACAAGGCTAGTTTTAACCTACAAAACTAAATACTTTGCCAAGCCAAACTATGCAGAGGTATGAACTCTTGCCTGGACAGCTGCCCTGCTAGACTGTCATATTAGCCTGGGATTAACCTTCATGTGTTTTCTCAGAACCAGCCACCATAGAGGTCCTCAGAGTTTAATGCTCTGAAACAAATGGTTGCTCAATATGTGGCTAAATAACAAAGGGTTGTGGTGGTTTTCTGGCCAAGAGATTAATGACTCAATCCCTTTCCCCGTCTTCTTCATTTATTTTCTTATAACTTTAAAAAAAATAAATAAGTGCTTCTATTATCTCACATGACAGATTTCCACATTTTACTGGTCATACATATTCAAGTTTATTCCAAGACTTCACAGTTCTTAACGTTTTAATTTTGCCTCTCATATACTAGCTAACATGTCTGTTATGCTTTAGGTATATAACCTAAAAATGGAATGTATCTTCTGTCATCTGATAGGATGACACCTAGAGAAATATCTCAAAAAGCATCTGTACAATGTTAGACAGCTCTGGTATTGATCAAAATAGAAACAGGTCCACTGATGGTGTCCCCATTATGTTAAAAACAAAAATTATTCCTGGAAATCCCACTGATGATTCTTTGGTGATTCAGCTGTTTTGCACGGGTAAGACAGACGAAACTGCTGAGCAGTCTCGTGTGCCACAGTTTCCCGTGGGACGGGGCTCCAGCCTCCCTGAGGCGCTTCTGCACAAAGCAAAAGCATGCTGCCGCAGGTCTGTGCACTGGCTCTGCTCTGCTCCACTCCCAGGGTGCTGCACTTACTTGATCACAGCTTCTGACAGAGCTGCATGGTAATAGATGTGTTGGCTTATAGTCTACTTCTTTTGGAGTATGTGATAGCTGACACAACAGAGAATGGACTTTGCAAAACATTTTTTTTTTTAAAAAAAGCAAAACCCAGAGCAATTAAAAGTTTCTTGACCTATGTAAAATTAAAAATACCTGTCAGAAATTGTCTTTCTTTTCTCAGTACTTATTTCCCTCATATTACTCAGTCTCTGAGCAGCAGGAATCTGGTTTGATGTACTAGTTGCCACTAATTCAAACACAGTCTTACGGTTAATTATATGCCACACTTCCTTCTCCAGGTGGCCATTGAACCAGAAAGAGGAAAGACCGCTGGCTTCACACCTTGCGTGAGCTAACCAGAAATTAACCTAGTTTATATTAAACAGAAGAATTAACCAAGGCAGGCCTATAAAGGCTGTTCTAGGTTTCATCAGGGAAAACTATTGCAAAGCATTTAACTGAGGAGACCAGGAATGTGCATGAAGAGAGAGATCAGCATTTCTTTAGGATGAGGTGCTAAATTATTAGGGTTTGTACCCAAGTGATGGGAGAAATAGGAGGGATTACAGAGCTGATTTGGTAAATGATCACCTGGGAAGGTTATTAGTAATAAAGAGAAATCATGCAAGAAATGAAAAGGTCTGAAGCAAAGGTCAAACCAGACGTCAAAAAATATGTCTTTAGTGAGAAATCCCACAAGTTAAGCTGACTTAATTTCCAAACAACTAGTAAAACATTCTGTATATGTACAGCTAGAACTCCCAAAGAAAAAAGACGAAGGACCACTACTTTGCAAGAGTAAGCTAGAGATTAAAGAAGATCTAACTATACCCTGCAAACTAACTGAACATCTCAAACTGTTCCTCAGTAAGATACCATTTCGTATAAGGATATACTTACTGATAATAAGTATCTCCCAAGCTGTCACAATTTCAGATCTGGAAGTGACACTAATTTCAGTGCTTCAAGGTGTAAGTCTATTGTTAGTTATTAAAGGTTAGGAGGAAATCTAGTGCTGATAGGTAGATTACTCCCCATTTGCTTCTTGTTTTGGCTGCTTGTTGCGAAGTGTCAGACACTGGCCCTTCTCAAAGCCAAAACCAGATGTACTTCAAATTAGTGCTGCAAATCCCACATATAATTTATTTACTTTGTTTAGCATTACTTAAACAGACCTTTTAAGCATGCAAGGAAAACATTATCCTGTCTGAGAAGCAATAACAAATTTGACATTCTCTATAGATAGATGAGGGTGTTATTTGTGTACAGAGTTATTATCTTTGTGGTCTAGGGCTTTTATTTTAAAGAAAGATTTCTGTTCCTGAATGGAAGACTGGATTGGAAAGTTGCACCACCTTCCACAGTTCATATTGTCTGTTTCCTTAAAGAAAAGAGAAAAATTCTGCAGAAGAATCCAAGTTCCACCAAATCCTCTGAAGACTGTATTCTCCCTCAATCAGTCTCTTTCACATGACACGTGACTTTGATGAGATATTTTGGGATTGTTTCTAGAATCTCATTTTAAAACACCAAGTGAAAAAAATAGGAAAGTGGGCCAAAAAGAATGAGTAGTAGTCTAAAATTATACCAGAGAGGATAATATTTTGTCAATGCTGTTTTTCTTCTCAGGATCCCAGGGAAGGTGATCATCAGCTGAGCGTCTGAGCAGAGGTCAGAGTCCCAGCTCTGCTCGTGACCACCGTGCTGGGGATCGGCAGGCTGGGCAGTGCATCCCTCCCTTCTCCAGAGCACCACCTCCTCTAATCCTGCTCCCTCTGTGCTACGCAGACATTCACACCATGTCTTCCCTTCTCTCCTTTTGCCAGGATACAAACAAGCAGGAGGGAAGAACTGGTAAAGAAAGAGGTTCAGAAGAAAAGGCGTCACTTCCATGCCACAGAGAATTTGTTCAAAAATTAAAGGATTTCAAGGTCAGACTTCAAAATTCTGGAGTCATTCTCCAGAAGAAGAGATATTGGATTTGGCCAAAAGATTAGATTTACTTTTTTCCTGAAAGAACACCTATTTTTTCAATTTACTGTGGCTTGTACCACTTTATCAGTACGATGTAGGCATAGGAAGTAATCCTTGTCTCCACCTCAGATAAAACATTTGTGCTGTGCAGAAATTCCCTCTAGACAGCTTTCCTCTCCATCTTTTCTCCTTTTCATCTCCATTCTTTTCCTCTTCTTCCCCCCCCACACTGCCCCCGGAAGATGGAGCCAGTTTTACTCACCTAATCAATCACATTTGGATGAGTAATTTTAAGAGCATTTAATTTCAAACTCTGTTAGATAATCTTGCTTAAACCCGGGGAAACAAATGTACAGGACTGGAAGAAGGACCTAATTGAAACTAGAAAAGGAAACCACTGTGATTATAGGATTCCAAAATGCCTGACTACCAAAGATATGAATGTGAAACAAAATGCCCTTTGTTTGACTCTCCATTGAGTGTTACCGCCAACATTGCCAGAACCCCCATTATTATTCATAAACAGAATTCTCCAGAACACCATATAGCTGTCATACAAGCAATACGGATTGTATTGTGTCACAAGCAATTTTCTTTTTTTCTATAACAGCTTGGCACAACCTTTCTTTGTCCCTGGCACTGATGCCCATTTTCCTACAAATACATGTGGAGGAAAAATGAAGCCAACACCTGTAGCCACTCATACACTGAGCTTTCACAGCTGCAACATCCACATGCCAACCTCCAGAAAAGGTCTTTCCCAGGAGTGGCTGTGAGTTTGGGGCTGACTTGTTCCCAACTGCCTCCTTTGTTGTTGGTTAATCCAGTGCTCATGAGACACCACCATCAAAGGCAAATGCTACTCATGTATTGATAACCTTAGTACTCAACTATCCAAATTCGTCAAGCTGCGTACTTTGTCAGGGGGAGAGAGGAAAGCCATTATTTAACTATTTAAAAATGACTTAAATCAATTCCTCCCCACCTTTCTGAAAAGACTTCAAAAGCTTTAGGAAATGGCTGACAGTCAGTGACAAGACCAAAACCATATGAATCTTCTGTCTGACACTTACTGAAGTGTTGACAGCCCAAGCCAGATGAAGTTGTATTATATTTAATGCAGATGTGTCTTTTGCTTTAAAAGAAACAGCTGCTTTTAATTTAAATTTAATTTACAATGGAGTCAGAGATTATCAAATGCCATTCCCCATTCACATCCAGCCCCCATAGGAAGCAGTATAGATAAAACCCATGCGAGGTGGTATTCTTTGCTAATGCTGGCTAATATGGGGGAATGTAAGGAAAAGTGAGAAAGGTAGAGAAGGAATCAGGACACAGTAAAAACAGGCTATATTTGAATCTAAACTTTCACAGAATGATAATCAAAGACCATGTGAGCTCACAGAGCATAAGATCAAAGGTCTATCTAGCCTAGTATTACATCTCTAGTAGAGGGCCAGAAAATCAGAGTTTGTGGGGAGGGATCATTCCTCTTCCCAGTGTGCAAGACTTATGATTTATGGTCGTCTTGAGTCAAAGAACCATCCAGGCCATTATGTTTAATCCTGTCATTAACTGATGGTAGAAATACTATAGGGTTTGTTATACAAGTTGATCTATGATAAAGCGCTCAAATCTACGGTCTACAATTCTAAGTTTTCTTTAAATCTCAAGGTTTTTCCCTGTGACCTGCAACTCTAGGCCTTTCCACAAAGAGCTGTTAAAAATAAGGCAATAAGAACAACAGCTACAGGTCATTACCCTGTATATTACCCTACAAAAGTAGCTGATTTCTACTTTGTCATATTGTTGTCTTCTTTTCACTGAGTATTGTTTACTTAGATTACAAATGCTTAGCATCAAAGACATTTTATTTTCTATTATATGCCTAACCCACTTCTGTTAATATAAGTAAAATAATAACCAAAAAGAACAAGGAGTCCAAATTCCACGCCAGCTCTTTGTGAAAGATTAAAAAGAGACCAGTTAAAAAACATGTCTGATCTCTCTGATATACGAAAACAGAGATATCTGGATCCAGGGTTTTAATTCTAAATCATTTCATCTGCTTTCTCTTTTCCATGTTTCAGGATGCAATTTCATTCTGATTTATACTTACACGTTGGAAAATAATATACTTAAATGCTTATTGAAGTAACACTTGATATTGACAGAGCATGTTTTATCAAGGCAGTCTGGAAAATATGCCACGAACTTTTTTGATTCATGATGTATGCTAAATAAATGAAACTTTGCTCATCTGAGTAAATAAAGGAGAAATGTTAGATTTTTTGAAATAGTGGGTGTTGTGAGTGAAAATATATATAGTCCATCAAAAAGGAAAACAAAACCATTTGGTTTTACCATTAATAGAATGCAGACATTGTAGTAAAATGAGTGAAACTGAATAAATTCACTCACTGCTTCTTACTAATGAACACTGAGCAAAAATGAACATAAAGTTACACAAATAGTTTAATCGTAAACACTTTGCTTTATGACAAAATTCCATGAATCTAGGAAAAATATTTTGGTTTTAATCTCTGCTATTCCTGTGTTCACCTTATGTGGTAAAACTGGTGATAAAAGGAGCAGTACTACTGAGACTACAGAAAAATATTTTCAGTTCACTGCTAGCAAGAGTGGTGAAAGTAGAATTGTCAATAAAGACTAGAAGCTTTAAGCTTAAAGGTTTCAGAGAAGCCTAATAGTCTTTGGCCTATGCAGCTAGTTGCTGTTGAATTCCAGTGGAAGCTGTGCACTATTCAAAGTCACTCACTGTTTTACATTGGCAAAATACTTTATTTTTTGCTGATAGAAGCTTGTTCTACTGTTAAAATGATGATGCTTCTGAATGCAAATCTTTGAGTAGAGAAGTTAACTTTTGTATTTGCCTCAAAACCTGTGTTTTCTCAGAGAACTTATTACATTTTACCTTGGAACAAACCTAGAAAATACATGCCAAAAACCATTAGAAACTGTATATAAATATTTGCAGAATAAAAAGAAGTTTTTGTCATAGTAACTTAGGCCCCAAATTTGCAGACCTACTTATACTGATATAACCCAGAGACACCTCATTCTCTGCCAGGTAATCCATGACTTTGGTGAAATGCAAGATCAGAATCTATCCCAGGGACTTCATTTTTAATTCTGAATCAACGTTTAAAAATCTCATGCAGAGGAGGAGAAATATAGCTCAACAGAAGTTACATTTTACATTTCATGCAAACTTGCTTTAAACAAATCAGAACGAGTAATGTGTCTGTTGAATAAGTTATTTTAAAGTTTAGTACATCTTCAGACTGACTAATATGCAGGGGAGAGGTTTTGGCACTTTGGTGAAAGCTTATTCGTTATATAAGAAGAGCAGCATTCAACTGCAGAATACGCTATTCATCTATTGTACTCCCAAACCCAGGAAGTAGTTGCTGATAATGATTTTAGATGAGGCTTTATCAGCCTCATTTTATAACAGTTCTTCATTCATAAACAACGGCCACAGATTGAACAACAGTGAAAGCCGGAAGAAAAGAAAATATTGCTGAATCCTCAAATTCTCTAATAGTTGGAAGGGAAAAAAAAAATGAAAAAGTGGTTCTGCCTTGACAGCACTAGAATAATTTCTTTTGAAAAGAGCAAAACCCTTCGGAAATAATAAAAAC
This sequence comes from Grus americana, assembly GCF_028858705.1. Classification (NCBI taxonomy): domain Eukaryota; kingdom Metazoa; phylum Chordata; class Aves; order Gruiformes; family Gruidae; genus Grus; species Grus americana. Next base: position 41,087,761 of record NC_072853.1, read on the forward strand.
AAACCCACAAACAAAGCAGAGGTTCTTTGTGACCTGATTATGAAACAGCCCTGTACTTACCTGCACTCCAGCTTTCACAGAGATAAGAGTTTCAACCTTCATGGACTGACAGAGACTGATGGTCCAGAAAGGAGCCTGAACAAGTTGTACACAGAATCTGGAATGCAACGAGTTTAACATTAATAAAATGAAATCATTTTTACTGAATTGACAATTGGCCCTTTGAACTCATTTTTGCATATTTTTTAGCAAAGCTTGTTAACACCCACCTAAGGCTGAGCATGTAACAACCTTATAGGAGTACTCAGCTACCAGAGCCAAGATTTAAAAAGGCAAAGTTATCCAAATCCTCAATCATTCATTGAGGATTAATTAAGAAACTCTCCTTGCTACCTAATTATTTCACAACACTTCAGGATTTCATGTGTTTGTCGATGAATCAGCTGAAGGATCTGATACTGTTACTGGTGGAAATAGGAAATTTGATAGATGGGCTAGTGATATGCTTCTGTGTGGCAGTGTCTGTACTCAGAATGATAGAAACTTTTAGGTTGGAAAAGACCTTTAAGATCATCGAGTCCAACTGGTAACCTAGCACTGCCAAGCCCACCACTAAACCATGTCCCTAAGCGTCACATCTACATGTCTTTTAAATACCTCTAAGGATGGTGACTCAACCACTTCCCTGGGCAGCCTGCTCCAGTGTTTGACAACCCTTTCAGTGAAGAAATTTTTCCTAATATCCAGTTTATATCTCCCATGATGCAGCTCCTGAGTTCTTGTTTCATATCTGAGCAGCATTCACGATGCAGTCAATACAGGCTCTTCACTTGGGTGCTTTGAATGACCATCTGGAGCCTCTGTAGACTCAAATCAAATGTCTAGAGATTGCAATACACATTTATGTTAAAACTACTGTATTTCATGCTGCAAAGGGGAAATGGGCATACTTTTTTATTTTTTTTTTTTCATGAAGCATTTCATTTCTGAAATAAAAGTAAAGAAGGCAAAGCTGACTAGTTTCCTGCCTTGCTTTCTGGTGAGAAAATTTTGGATCATGCTGAAAGTGAGACATGAAGTTTAAATTAGACACAGAGACACCAGAGCTAGAAAAAGCCAGTAACTAAAGTCATGATTTGACTTGATATAATGTGTTTTCAAGTTTACAGCCATGGGATTTCCACTTCAAAATAATGAGAAAGGAAGTGGATGCAAAGAAATTTGACTGTAGAAAGCTGCCAGAAGAGCTACGGTTTGATGGTGTTTTCCCCAGAGAGAGTGCTCATATCATGGTGAAAATATAGAGCAGCAGTCCTGTAAATGTCAGCAAGGCCAAATACCATTAGAGATTTATATCAAGAGACAAAGCCGTTTTTTCCATTTAATTCAGAATTGAATTCAAAAGCAGCCAATTTAGATCCTTGATTTGAAGTGTTCTTTCAACGTCAAATCCCATTAGAAAATTAGGACCTGATTCTCATTTGTATGAGAATATAAATGCGAGTGTATGACATTTGCAAAGGAGAAACTATAACTATGACAACACTAAGGTTTGGGATTTTTTTTTTTTTACTGTTCTAGAGCAATCTGAACTGGACTTCACAGAGATGAGATATACCCCTGAAAAGCCTGAAACCCTCAGGAACAGGAGCATAGATATATACTATGAAGTTAAAGCAAGCTGAGCTGAGAAATAGAGTTAGGCTGTTACCTCAAGTTGTGCTAGAAAGAAGTACTAGGTATAAACATTCATCCACCTCTCACACTTTCTTTTAAGAAAACTTCACTCAAATAAGTAAGATCTCCAGTAGCAACCATAAGGGACATCATTTTTTTAAGAATCTCAGCTATATTCCTACAAAATCTATGGATACGAACTTGGATTGAAGATGGGGATAAAACCATACATGGAAAAAAAGAAAAAAAAAGTAAGTATTCTTTTTTAGCTCAGTGATAAAATGTGGGCAGCTGTGATTTGGCCTAATATAATGATATCCAGGCTTGAAGAAGCCTTTTGAAGCTATTACACACAATAGTATGCTTTCTCCAAAATAAATGTAACTAACAGACCAGTAAAGTTTCTCAGTGGTACAAACAACAGTAATCATCAACTTGAACAGGCCACATGCAAATTCACTAAGAGATTGACCCCTATTTGAAAGAATTTTCCCATTTTACTGAGGAGAAGGTGGGGTTGGGGGAGGGGGGGGTGAGGTGTGGGATTTAAAAGAGCAGAGCAGAAAGACTGCAGAAGAATGCAGAGTAATCAACAGGAAGCCTCACAGACACTTGTAGCAGAAACCTGCGGAACAGCTAAGAGTGAAAGAGCTTCTGGGCAGAGACTTGCTCAAGAAGAAGCTTGGAATGAGGAAGGAAATTGGCTCCCCCTGCTTCATCCCTGCCGTCTGCAGAGAACTTGAACCTGAATAAACAGATGGCACCATTGAAATACAAGTCCTAATCTGAAGTGGAAGCAAATTGCAAACCTCTTACTGTCCTCCCCAGCCCCAGTGGCTACCCTTGGGTCAAAAAGGATACCAAACAGACAAAGAGAAATCTAACTGTATTAAAATTTTCTGCTCTATTAGTGCTGTATTAATTGTTTTGGGTGGCATTCATCCCTTTCTGAAATTTTCTCTATCTTTTGGCAGTTACATAGCATTTCAGCGGAAGTTTAATCTCCCACTCAAATTATGTCGCACATACGCACGAAGTACAGCAGCGGGGAAATGCAAAAAGTATACTGTCTCCGGTAGCTGGTACTGTGTGTATAATTATTTACAATGAGTAAGCAATTTCCTTCAGGTCAGACATGCAGAAAGTTTCTTACATTTGTGAAGAAAAAGGCAGGGATCTTTGTTACTAGTATGAGTAGTAGCTTCTTTTACCTAAAGTAAAAAATAAAACCAGCAGTGGAGAACTAAACAGAATTAGATAAAGGAATACATTCTGTATTAATATTTTTCTAGGATTTTTAGAGGTGAAAAATGCAACCTTTTTTTTTATGTGTGGCTTCTTTTGTTTCTGTTTATGCATTTGGTGAATACAGAGTTTTAGAGCTCATCTTTTTATAGGAAACATCATTTAGTGATTAGGCTAAAAGTACTTTGTCAGGACCAGGAGATCCATGATGAGGTACCTCTGCAGAACTGGGCTTTGTGATTTGCTTCTTGTCTATAGCAGGCCAAACTGTAATCATGAACCTGAGACCTCCCAAACACCCAGAAAACTGTTCTGAGAATTGAAATCACCATCAGAGAAAGCTCTCTGTAACTATCAGCCAAATTCATCCCTGTTGTAACTTGGTTGGAGTTAGTCACAGCCAATTGTTTATATGAAGCCGATAGTGTAGCTGAAGGAGATTTAAGGGCATAGAGAACAGTTGGAGAAGCTGAATATGAGAAGCTCTTTTTTTTCCTGGATGTTAGTTTCTCCTCAAGAAAAAAACAAAACTCAGAAGTATTATTATACTATATACCAAGTCAATACAGTCTAGTATTTTACTTTGTTTCAACACAAAATTAAATTTATTGGCTAAAAGGAATGTATTACAAAGTGAATTGGTATTCTGTGTGTCTGATGCTGTCCCTAGCCTTCTCGCTTTTCATGCCTCCATCTATCTTTTTAGAGTTGTTTGAGTTCATAGTCATCAAAAGAACATGATGAAAGGTGGTAGATGAACTGTTTTGCAGGGTTATAACAAAACTGGCTTATTAGGAGCTATTATTTTCTATACTGAAAGCAAACCTCAATGGTTTTTTAGTCATCAGAGGATCTATTTGATGTCTTCACAAATTGTATTGCAAGCACAGTAAGTTGCAGGGGGAAATTCTGACCTCATTGACACCCAGGGGAAACTCCGAAGAATTTGATGAGGTCATGATTTCATGTGTCATGGCTATCTTAAGGCTCTCTGCACTATAGAAGGCTAGGCCATTAGTGTAAGGCTGCCTCAGAATTTGTAATTTCTTGTGCCTCACTTTACCAATGGATCCATACAGAAACAATCACGCTATTGTAAAGAGTATCTTGTTTGCTGTAGAAGGATGTTGTTCACTAATTCACTGACATCTGTGAGCGTGAACAGGACCTGAAATCAGACGATGAGTGTGAGAACTCAACCAAAGTAGAAAAAAGCTAATAATCTATATCTGTTATCAGAGTGGTAGCAAACGTTTTATGCTTATAACTTATTAAGTGTGCCAGGTAAACTCCTCTGTAGCAATGCAGTACTGCATGGCTGTTACGCCTCAACAATGTTCTGCTTTGAAGGATTTGTCCTTTGAATAAGGACAGATCTCAAGAAGAGGTGAAACTACAGGCAGAGTAAAATAATTTACACTGGTATGAAGCCATATTCCATTTTGCCACAGCAAGTACTATGCACTTCATGCTAACAGGAAGCATGTTAAGAGAAAGACGAACAATAAAAATGCTTCTAATGCATTTATTATTGTAAACATACATGCATTATATTCAAACACTCAATATAACTTACTTACTGCCACAGGCCAATTAGATCATCTCCAATCACATGTGGAAAGAGCTCAAGCTAATCTAATTTGCCCAAGAATGCTCCATTTATTTCTGGGTTTCTGATGTTTTTATACCATTACAAAATGATCACTAAACATGCCCTCCAGTACGGAGCCTCTGTGCACTCAGAAATGCAAGTTCAGAGGACCATCCTTCCAGCAAAACAGTGATAACTGACTGTACTTCTAAATTACATTGCTTAATGGTCAGTAGACATCTGATGCTAAATAGGGAATGCTTGGCTCTACACCTGTGAAGACTGCTACTAACATTCAACTGCAAATAAAGTCACTGGCTTACTGTTTATCGGAGGAAGAAAAAAAAAAAAAATCCACAACAGCTCTTATTTTCTTAGTTCTGTGGCTTTTGACCTGCGGCAGTGTTGATCTTTGTAATAGATTGGATGACTCGGGAATTTTAGTTCTCAGGATCTTTCAGTTCTAAGTTATTTGTTATGCATTCAGACTGCAAACTTTATGAGAAATAATCTGAGGCTATAGTATTGTAAAACTTTGTGCAAAAAAAGAGAAATCCAGAAAACAGTGCATGAAGAAAAGCGTGCAGCAATATCTGGTGTCTTTGCTTATTTTGTTACAAGAAGGGTTGGCTCCATAGTGAAAATGGCAATGGAGAAGACATTGTTGCCATTTTACTATACTGTCCTTAAATGCATGGATATTTTGTAGTTGAAAATTTTGTTATACTTTATGAAAAATCTCGAGAGTGCTCATAATTTGACAGACATGTCTAATTTATAGGCAAGGGGTACACATCACTGTGTAACAAGTTGAAAGCTTGAGTCTTATGACAGGAAACATTTTGTTTCTTCATGTTTCAGATGGGTTACATTATCCTATTATTTCTATCTAGTGGCATCAGAGTTTATCATATGGATCAACTTAGCTCTAATAGTCTGTTTTTCCTCCTTGTCATCTTCTCTAGAAGCATTCAATCAGTATACTCGCACAGTCTGAACCACTAAGTTAAAGTTTGGTTCTGTTTTTTTCTTTCCATCGTATTTCTCTTAACCTAATGCATGTAATAGGTTGTATTTCACTGTCGTAGGGGAGTGTCACAAACATCTAGAAGACTCCTACACAAGTTTGTCTAAATATTTTCTTGGTAAAACCAAGACTGGGACTGTATCCATCAAAAACCAGCAATATCCACTGCCGTGTGAGCCTCATTCAGGCAGTGTTCTGCAGCTGTACTTGTAACTGCCTTAAATGTCTTCAATAAAACTGTACTTCTCCCTAGAGTGATTGAAGAAAAACATAATATTTTAGTTATATACTGTATCTCACATGAAATGTAATGATCTGAACTTACAGTATGTTAAAACCCTTCATCACAGCACAAATTGAACAGTAGGCAAGGTCTAGTGTATGTTACAGGACATTAAAATGAGCATTCAACCAAAAGAAAATCATAAGCTGACTCCGCCATAAATCTTGTGCACCCCTGGTGGCTATTAAAATTCCACCAAAATTCACATGCTAACGATGTGATTCCAATCAATCCAATTTATCAACCTTGTGGGCTGATTAAAGCTATCATACCATTATGATTAACTCCTTGCTGCTGGAAGCAGGAATTTGCAAAGTGCAGCACAAAGCGGAAGCTTTGGCTTGCTTAACACTGAGAAGTTAATAAGGAACTATAAACTTTAAGAAAAACGTTAGGCCAGTTCATAAAAATCTCTGTGTTCAGTAAGGAATGATCCTTCCTCCTTCACATTTTTAAGCATTTGTCTGCTCAAGCAGCCAAATAATTTATACTGTAACCATTCTCAAACGCCATTCATATACACTCTGTAAAGCTAGGAGTTTCTTATCCATCCCACTCCCACTTCTTCTGCTTCGGACTTCAGTCTCCTCTTTAACAAAGCAGGGAGGTGTCCATTTACAGACAGGGGGAAACAGCTCCATTAATCACAGAAAAGGATTCTTTATGTAGAAAAAAAAGCATGCTCCACACTTTTTCCACATAAAGACGTGATATTCATGTGGAAATGGCCTGAATTAGTTTTTATGAATAGGGCCCTTGGTGACTAATTCTTTTCTGGGGAGGGTAACAGGCAAATGTTATCCAGATGCATTCCTCTGGAATTATTCCCAGTTTCTGGAAGTGAAAACTACTGTACCTGTAGTACAATACAGGGCAGTCAGTGAAACTTGATATCAGCATAAATAGTGCAACAGTGTTCCCTTCACTTCTCGCCATTGCTATAAAAATCTGATCTGTTGTAAACATCTACTAAATTACCTTCCAGTAATTCAGTAATACCTGTGCCTATTCACACACAGATCTGTGTATGGGAGGGGAAAGTAACTCTGGGAGATTGTAATCCACCTCAACAACTGAGTCAAACAAAGCTCTTCCAGCTTTGAAACCTTTCTGACTCTGGCCAACAAAGGGAAAGATGAGAAAATGAATGTTTACTTATTCTATTTAAAGTGATTTTTAGGATGGAATCGCTATACCCATCTTGCTGAGGTAAAGTGAGTGTAGTAATTTAGAAGTCGAACGCTACAAATAATCACAATGATACTAACAAAAATGCTCCCGTAACATCCTTTTTACAGTTTATTCACTGCGTGCTACCTTTCAGACATAAAGGTCAAAATACTTTAAAGAAACAGGAACTGTTATGCTCAAGGCATGGACATGGGGCAAGAGGATGTGAAGTGACTTGCACAAGCCATTCAGCAAACATCTCCAGTGGCAATGTCAAGGATTAACAAAGTTAAGCATTAGTAAATCCTTAACAAAGAGTTCTAAGTGAAGACCAGCCTCTCGGTTTGTCTCCAGTGCAGAGATAAGTGGTTTTTCGTAACTGCTGGAACAGTTTGAAAATACTCCTTCAGAAGAGAGAACAAATACTGTGGTCGTAATGCACTGTCCAGCTATTTGCCAAACACAGTAAGAAAAATCTCACATTCCTGGTATAACAAAGTCTATTTTTAAACCTACAAGGTTCATTTTTTCATATGTATTTTGATATTTCTTTGTAACTACAAAGCAAGAGAAGACATTGTCTATGTATTTTATATCCTGTCCATTCAACGGAGCCTATGCTTCAATATGTATTTTTGATGGTCTACATGATATACACTGCAATATTATATGAGATACAACAATGAAGAAAAAGTAGATTCGGTGTTAGTTACTGATAAAGATGGTAAGATTTTTGCATTGGTTGTTGTCTGAAGCACAATCAAGGCTAGAAACCAGCTATGAACGTTTCAGTGTCCAGCTGGGAAGATAGTCTGATTTGGATCCCTCATGGGTCTTTTCTGACTGTTGTGATATTAAGAATTTCTAGACATTTGGAAAAAGGCGTTGACTAGTGCTAGTCAGCTACCCAATATCTCTAGATTGAAAGAGGTTACTACTTAACCTTGAAATATAGGTTAAAATAGTGTTGACAGATTCAAAAAATTATATTAATGAGCGAAGAGACCTGCGCCAATATTCTTTCCTGTGGATTTCTGCAATAAATGATTGGGAAAATGAACGAAGCAAAAGAAGATATTACCAATGCAGGGATAATGCCAGTACTTGAGTGTTCTATTTTTTTAACAGAAGGCAGCACTGCACCAACAAGAGTCCCATTATAGAGACTGAGAAGTATGATCATACTTTTCCATTTTTTGCACTATCTTAAAATTAATGGGCAATCTGTAGAGTGCAGTATTTTGGTGTCGTCTATCATCTCCATTTCTATCACTATCAGGTAGGTATCCACATGAGTATTTGAAAGCGTCCAGCTGCATTTATTACTCCCTCCAGGCATCTTCTGATGCCTCCACTAAGCACACTGATCACCCTCTGCGAGAAAGTATACTTTTATCAATATTATCCAAACCGCAAAGCAGCTTTTAAACATTCACTGTCACATGTATATGCTTTCACCAGAGAACTGTCTTCTTACTCCCAAGCATAGGTTTTCCTTCACAAAATATAATTAGGTTAAGGCCCATCATTAGTAATATTAAGCCTCATATTTCTGTCATATTTAAGGCCCCACAAGCTACCCATTGTAATCAGGCACCTTTAGAAAGTCAATACCTCTACTTTTTTAACAGCTTATAATTGCTTTCAGTAATTTGTGAGATATTGGATTGCAATTTCTACACATGAGTAGGCATTCGGGTTAAGAAACTCTGTTAGGCAGTTTTTAGAAGTTTTTAAAATGCATCAGTGGCTCTCCTAATTGTAGCCATTTAAAATTCTTGCCGACTTCCATAGCCAGTAGAGAGGTATAGGTGTTTCACGGGGCTGTTTCACTGGATTTAAGACAGGTATCTATTTATTTATTTAACACTGTGTTTTCTCCAGTGCCCATAGAAAGAACCTAGGCAACTATCTTATAGTGGAAGCTTACCTTTAAAATGCTGCAGCTAGGGGAAACCCACCATTAGCAGCCACCTTGCTCTCTCTCAGACTTCTTTGTGAGTCATAAAGAGGGGGACACAGGTTTAACTGACTTACAGTCAGAAAATGAGGCATTCATACACATGTGTGAGAAGTGCCGTATTTTTGGTAGTGCAATAAGATAGAGTTTATTGGCACTTCTCTGAGAAAAGCTACGCAACCCTGACACGTGATTGCACCAGCACTGAACAGCACATAGCCATCAGGTCTCTGTAGCAGATCAGCATTCTCTGAATGTTGAATAATCCAAAGCATATCAACAAGCATAATTTGCCATGGAGTACAGATTCTGATTTGCAAAGGTACTCTCTCTACCCTCTCCACAGATAGGTGTCTAGTCAGGCTATGTAATTTAGATAAATATGTAAAAATTTGTGATTTAGAAAATAAAACGCAGCAAACTAGCTTTTCTTCTTCACTGCCGGGTACTCCTTGACTAGAAATTACCTTCAGATGTTCATAATTTTAATGTTTTTCTCTAATACAAGGGTAGCTGTTTCTTGAACAAAGAACAGTCCAGGATGGTGGTCAGAGCTCCTGTGCTATAATCTGAAAAGATGGTTTAAAAGCTTCACATTATATCAGCTTCTCTGGAAGCTAATTGATCTAATGAATTTAACCACAAAGCAAATTATTATGCAGGTTCCTTCTTTAACAAGCCAAAGAGTTGGTCTTCTGTTAATATACAAACTGAAGATGTTTCACAGAACATGAGAAATAGTTCTTGTATTCAGGCACTGTTAAATGGACATTTTTTTTTTTTTAGTGCAATATAAAAAGTGAGGATTGATCTGCATATCATATTTGGTTCACCACAGCAAATAGATGTTCTATATTTTGCAGGAAAACTAAGTAGAAAGCATTATGGTGAAAATAGTCTATGTACAAAGATGGTTAATCCTGCAAAACACTTAAACAGAGGTGTGGTTTTACTCATGGAATTCCCGTTTATCATGTGCTTAAGTATTTGCAAAAGATAGATCTTCAGATAGCAAAGGCTGAGTTTTCAGTACTTAACAAATGTGGGAACCCACGTTTGTATGTTTTTTGAAATCTGTAACCGAGTTCCCACAAATATTGTCTCCTACTGTTGGAACAAGGCACTAAGGCAGGACGTTTTTCCAAATGTTCTTATTTGCTGGAGTACTGAACAAAGTCCTAATGCTAAATGCCACACTGGACGTCTTGAAAGATTTCGCAACTTTTGTAATACCAACAGAAAAAAAATCCTTCTGCTGATGTTTCTTCAGTTCTCTTTCTCTTTTGCCTTGTTCATTTGTTTTATTTATTATGATTTTAAGAACTACAAATCAATGGACTGGTTAGGTCCCTGATAAGGTGCTGCTCTTGTAGCCATAGTCATCTAGGCTGCAGAAAATCAGCTGTCATATACGCTGTGAAATGAAGCAATGGTTTAAAAAGATCTTATAAATAGATCCACTCCTCACTAACATTGAAATGGCTTCCTCCCCTTCTCTGACTTAATATAACCTGAATTTGACCTGCAGGGCATATTGCAAGGCTCATCTTTTTTCATTCTATTTAAAAAAGGGGAGTATCAGGAGGTATTTTCAGATTACATCAATGGCATTTAGGCCATATGGAGAAGTTACTTTTTCAGATTTGCAGGAATCTAAATAAATAAATAACCCTGTTGCATGAGCTATGAGCTGTGAGTATTATTTTTTCACGGTGCCTGTTACTAGCCTGTACAATCCTCCTACAGCTGAGATTTCTGGGGTCAGGCAGCAATCCTGGCAGGGCGGGTAAAATGCTCAGTTTGCCAAGGAATATAAATAGGACTAATTTACCAGTATACTGTCCTTGCTTGCAACTAAATCTATTTCTCCTTTTTCCTTCTGAGCTGTCAGAGAACATATCCATCTACAAGAGTGAGTTTCTCTTCACCGTGTGATGCACACCTTTTACAACTACTATTTGCATGGCTCTGCCTGTTGAGTGGGTCAGGCAAGGCTCTCACTGTCCACCCTGGTACTGGCAGTGGCATCCCAGTAGCAACCTAGTGATTCTAACTTGTAGCATCACCCCTGTTATTTTATTCTTGCAAAACAATCGCAATAAGCTGTTAATTAATGAGGGCTCGAAGTTGATCGCGTAGTCAGCGTGAATCAGAGTGCCATGTGCAAGGTTTAGTAATGCCTGGGCCATAAGTCACTATGACATATCCCACGAGCAAATCTGGTAGCTCTTTCCCCTCAAAAATCGAGATATTCCATCAGTTGCATTGAACTGAACTATGAATGCTCAGGTGCTGCGCGTGCCAGTAACAGTACTAATCACTCTCGTTTCAGTGTTGGTATTAAAGACTCTATTCATGCCCAAAGGAGTGTTTTGCAGCTGCTCAGGGCTTTCTTTTAGAACATGCATGTGGGAGGTAGGTTGCATAATGAGACATAGCCCTATATTATGTCCTCATCTGTATGTGGGAGGGTTTGAGCAAGCAGAAGCACATCTCAGTTTAAAAAAGGCCTTGAAGAAACACCTCTTTTGGCTGGTAGAACAGATCACGTGACCGTTTCAAGATGTTTCTGCAGCACCTCCAGAACAGCACACCCCTTGATTTTCTTTCTAACAAAATGGCAGAAAGTTGCTTCCTGGAATTCTGTGCCCCTGAAGCAGCACATCGAAGGGAAAAACCGGGCCTACTTTCTGTAAGAGTACATCTACTGGCTCCAAATTGTAGAGCTACACTTTCTAGACCAAATATGTATGCTTTAACATCTCCTTAATAGGTCAAAGAGTGAAGCAAAATAAGACATCAGTGGGCATCAGAATCAAATTTTTGAATAGAAATAGATTCTTACGGTGGACCAAATCCACAAAAGCTGCTCTTTCATTCCTTGCAAAGTGCCTTTTTGGGTATCGGTGTCTTGTTCCTAGTAGTCTCTTAGGCAATACCTGTGCCAGAATCCTGCAGTTTCAGTGCATTCATTCTATTTCTCAGATTCCTTTCTTTTTTCCAGTTTGTCAGGTCTTTTTCCCTTCGAGGACTCAGAAAACTAACAGCTCTCTTTGAGATCTCTTTCAACTTTACACTAAGAACCAGGCACTATGTTTAAAGCAGCTCTTGCAGGGTGATCACCTCCTAAGTCCAGCATTAGTACGGAGCTGTACTCATCATCACTAGTGTGCTAGCTCTTGCTTTGTTCTCAAAAATTGCCATCAAAATTTCATAAAAACAAGAGAGAACTTTTCAAAGCATTTCAAGAAATTTTCACTCACTCTTCCTTGTAATATTTCTATTCTTATTTTTGTCAGTCCAGTTATCTTTGTGTGATATACACATAAGAGGTTTTTCGAAAATGTAAAGAATTAAGTTTCTAAATACTGAGACCACCAAATAGCTTAATTATATAAAAAAAATAAATTATGAGGTGTTTCCACTAACATTACGAAAAGAAATAGGTCAAAACCATTTCTAATTTTGATAAACATATTTCCACTGAGTTTAATACAGTGTCTCCTAACTACTTAGGACTAGATTTGTATTTCATATTTTCTGAGAGTTTTCCATAGCAATGGTCTAGGCTTTTACTGTAGGGAAAAGTGAACTTTCAGAAAAATTGAATTTTCTCAATGCAAATTTTTATTTTTCTGAAAATTACCATTTTCATCTTTGGAAAAATCAAGCTTTCTCACATACTGAATCTGACAAACCTTATGCCCAGAGTAAAAAAAAAAAAAAACCCACTAAGTGATCTAGTTAAAAACATCCAGTTTCAGTATTTTAATGACATGTCCCTTGTTACCTTGCCCCAAGAAATCTGGCATTCTAGAAAAAGGTGCTTCTCAGAAGGTGGAAGAAAAGGAGAAACTGATGATCTTTAAGAGGTTTCAATGCCTTCTTTATTCCTCTCAGAGCCATACTAAGCACAGGATTTGGACACGCAAAAACTGCCACCTTCATGATTTTGGGTGATGATCTCTGTTATGTGCCTCTCATTACTTTCCTCGAGACCATCACGTCATCCCAAGAAATGCCTTTCCATATAGACTGAACATCTCCATATTTCCTCACAAAAAATATTCTGTTACATGCCCATGACCTTGGCAGTGAGCACAAAGATATGCCATGCTTCAAGGTCCCATGATGAGGGACATGATTCATATCTACCAAATACGGCTTCCAGGGCCAGGACAGAGCCATGGGGGCAACACCACACACTTGTGTGCAACTTCAGGGCCAAAGTCTGTGACTAAGGCATCTGGTAAGTATATAAAAAAATTCATATTCATATAGCTCTATTATCTGTTTTTATAATATTTCATGTCAATTTCTGAATTAGTAAAAATGTCTTCACTATTTATACATTTTTCATGCTGATACTTTTACATATAGTTGGCATAGAGTGACTAGACAATTTTAATTATTGCTATTTAATTTCCAACAAGGCTGTTGATCCAATATACATATGCCATTAGTACAAGTTTATTTAAATAACATTGTCTGGTTTTGCAGGCATTCATAAAATTGGAAAATGATCTACATTGAAGAGCACAACCTCTCGGCTGTCACATTATCAATAGATCGAGTTCTTTATGAATAATTTTCTATTTATCTCTTCTAGAAGTAATCAGAAAGGAGTCACTTTAAATAAACTTCTCTTCACAGATGATTGATTGATTATAGAAAATGTAATTTCCTATCCTTTCCAAAGATCTAGTTTCATATATAACTAAACATTTAACTATATTGGAAGCAAGTTGATTTTACTTTTCTCATGACAGAAAGGTTAAATCAATGACTTATAGCTGAACGTTGAATCCTCTGTTACTTCAGGTAGAGCTCCCTTTGCAACGACTGAGCATAAAAGAAACCATCTGAATATATGGCAATTTCAGTCAAAAATATTTGAATGGAGAAAGCGTGCAAGCATGTGCATGTATGTGTTTCTACATACAAGGATTCATCATGCCATTTCTAGCCCAAAGAAATAAAATAATGCATAGAAATAAAATATGCTTATATTGGACATAACGTGCTCTCAGCTACCCTGGTACAACCCATGGAAAACAGTGAGGCAGCACCTAAGCAAATAAGTGAAGCATGGCCTGCTACTGTGTACTCCTCAGGAAGAACACGTATGGATATTCAGCAGTTTTCGACTTGTAAAATCAGTGAAAGGCACAGAGGCCCCCCGACTGAATGGGCTGACCGGCAGGGAAGGCTCCAGGGGTGAAGCTGGCAGCCCCTCCTTGTCGCTGCTCCCTGAACCATCCCCAAAGCAGGACGTGCGGGCCCGGGGAAGCCAGCCATGGACGCCCTGCAGTTGGTGGGCTGGACAGCCACTGCGGCCATGGGGACAGCACGGCTTATCCGGGCTTGTCTGGCCTTGTTGTGGTTTTCCTGCTGGGACAGCAGAGACCCCACCCTGCACCCCTTTCACTGACCCATTTACAGTGTTCCCTTCAGGTTTTTAAATATTTCCCAGGTTGCTGAGCACTCAAATAATTTACAAATACTATGGTCATATCTTGATCATTGTCAACTGTGCTGAAGCATAACTTCATCTCACAGTCTAAAATGGTTACGACTGCAGATTTCTATCCACAGAAGTTTTCCTGCCAAAATTGAGTAGATTGTAGCTTGGGCCTTTAGAGGAGGGGAGGGATAAGCCGTGCCATGTGATGAAATAGCCTTTCTTTGTCAAACATAGTTGGTTTCAGTTATGACTCAATATGAAAAGACAGGTTCCTAAAGAAAGTTTCCACATTTTAGTGCCATTCATAAATATTTTAACTTGCTTTTACTTAATGCACGAATGAAAAAACCATAAAGAGGATTTGACCTTAAACCCTTAATTGACAAAGACTAGTTTAAATCCTCTGCAATAGCCGACTAATGCAGTACCATTATGAATCATAAGGAATCTTAGCATGATGCATTCCCATTGTCACTGAAGTAGTTAAAGTCAGTGAAGCATGACTAAATTGTTGTGACATTTTCCCAGCCCTACTATTACCTGTCAGATGGGAAAAAATCAAGGCGTCAGGACAAGCTTCCATATTGATGTGCTTGCTGTTGATATTAATTGATGTAAATGGATAAGCTTGTCCATCAACAGTAACAAGCACATCTGCTCATTGTAAAAAAAAATCTTCTTAACCTTCTGTTCTTTTCAGACTCTTTTGATATGAAAAAATACTCAGTTCTATACTCAGCAAATATGATGTCTATTGTGTTTGTTTTTATATTTTTTTTCTAATTTGCTGACAAAATGAAATATGAACTATTCTGGTATTGCATGTTTTTGCTCACAATGGATTGAGTTACATAAAGTAGGACATGGACAAATTACAAAAGCCAGAACAAGCAGGGTACCTAATAGTCTTATATAACTGCAAACAGTCTGCATCTGCTTTAATCCATCATCTTCCTTACTGTTCTTCAGGAAAAAAAAAAAAAAATCTTTTTCTTTCTCTCTTTGTCTTTCTTCATTTTAAGTACAAAGAAGTTTTCCATAGACTAAAAGAGCAAAACTTTTCCTGAGAAGCACTACAAAGATCTATTGCAAAGAATCCTTTGGGTTCTTTCTTGGCTGAATTTACTAATTCCTGAGGAATACTACATGTTGTGATACAAACAGAGCTCTCCTAAAGATCTTATTGTCAGTATAGTACTTGTGACAACAAAGCCTGCTTACAGAGAGAATATATTTTTTTCAAATGTCATCCTCTGCCCTATGATTATTTTTTCTTCTGCCTGGTAAAAGAAAAGTAATAACAATTAAATGTACAATATAAATAATCATGCTGAATTCCATGTATTTTCATTCAGCTATGATTTGAGTTTAATTAGAAATGTGATGTCTCCTAGCAGAAATAAAGTATGCACTGAGCATCATGTTTGTTGTTTTGAAATCATATTAATGAAGGCAGCCACTGCTGCAGACTGTATTTAGCATTTCTGTTGATAGAAACAGAGAATAATTCAGAAATAACTTCATGTTGGTGAAATATTTACTGGAAAATAAAACCAAACATACTGAGAGAAAGGTAAATGGAAATGTAATCAAGCTAAACAGAAATACTTTCAATACAGTACATAAGAAAATTGAGATATCTTGAAGAGAAGCAAACTTAGATGTTTTTGAATACCTAAATATTGCCATCATCTGATAAAAACCCTTTTACTTATTTTCTTATGTTTTACCTAACATAGCTGTACAATGAAGTTTGACTAATCTGAAAGTAATGCCAATGTCTGAAACAGGCATGAATACTGATGAAGTGTATAAAGATGCCAAATTAAACCGCAATTCATATCCTCTTTGTTATAAACTATGTTGGCATACGTCTTTTCTCCAGAAAGGTCCTCCAGTCCTTCTGAGACTGTGCCTGCAAATTCAGACTGTAGGCACCTCCAGGGAATAGTTTAAACAAAAAGAACCAGTTAGGCTATTATTAAATTATCTTGGTTTTTCTTTGCACCTCTGCATGAACACTACTCCCACACCATTGCCCAGCAAATGAAATCTTGCTCTGAGGTCTGAAAGTTCCAGCTAGTCACTATTTATAACATTCACACTCAAGGGAAAATATGGAGGATTCAGTACTGTCCAGATTACAGCCTGGCAAGCTATTGTCTTCCAAGCACAGCTGATACAAGCAAGTTACTGGAAGGCTCTTTTCAGTTGTTTAGAGAGTTATTTAAAATAGCCAGGAAAATGTCAGCTAACGCAAACACATCATGATGCTTGATGTGATACTTATCTTCATTTGAATCATTCTTCCATTTCAGAACAGAAAAACAAAAACATTTTGAAAATTCATTTCAGTGTGATATGTCTTTTGACCATTCATTTCACCTGGGTCCTATGGGAGTATTTATTTTTGAGGCCAAAATTTTCTGCTGATGTAAACAAATGAATGAACATTGAGGAAATTCATTGAGCTGTAGCCATTTACCAGAGAAGAGACCAAAGCCCAAAGGCTCAAAGCCTTTTATAGGGTAGAAAGTTCATTTTCTACTATTAAACTCTTACATTTTAAACAATCATCATGACTGAAATAAAAACTATCTTTATATCAAACCCAGAGAGACATAACATTCACTGCAGGGGTATAATGCACTTTGAACATAAATAAATAATGCAGTATTAGTTCTATTTTCTCTTTCTAACGGTTTTAAAGGATAAAAAGTTTTCCTTATATTTTAAAACTACATTAGTCATTAACCCTTCCCAATATTTTACCTAAAGCAAGTTTGGAAATAGTGAAAATTAATATAATTCATATGAAAGAATGGAAAAATTGTATAACAGGAAAGGATCAAAAAGCATAAATACTTTTTATAACCAAAAGAGGAAATAACACTTTATATTCTCTGTATTTACGTTGTGTACAGAGACAAAGGAAGGTATTTTGTTACAACTCATCTGTAGGATGTTAACTACCACTTGGCCAAATTTCAAGAATTAGTAGCAATTGCATTAAATCCCCCACAGATACTAAATAACAGATATGATCTAATCAGAAATTATTCCTCTCAGGATTTGATTTTACTCAAATATAAATCAGATAAATTAAGAAATATAGGAGGAAATAGCAGGTTCAAGCTCAGTAATGATTTTTAGTAATTACTGATCTCAATTTTATTTTAACTTAAAACCTAAAATTGAATGCTACCTCATTTCCCTAGCTGTCCAAACAACTCTTTGAAAACAGAAATAACATTATGACAGTATTTAATTTCTATCATGGAAGCTATACCATACAGTACAGTACAGACAACATTGCAATAATCATTGCAGTAATTATGCAGATGTTGAGCACCCAATAGGTCATGCCATGACTTATCACAACTTTCCCTAAAACTACCAGCCCAGTCTTCTAAACCTTTTATCATTTTGATTCTGAAGTAACTCAGTTTAATTTAGCATATTATTCAGTTCTAAACTATTGTAACTCAGAGTAGAAATTGTCCCTCTCTTTGTGTGTGTGTGTGTGTATGAATGCATTGCTTTTCAGTGAAGTCAGACCTACTCTTAACACAACTGTATGGTTCAAGTCTTTGAGATTATGATAGCTATATATGTTAAATATCAAACAAATTAAAAGACAAAAAGTGGGGAAGAAAACCTTGCTGACTTAGACCAGAGACATGAGAAAAAAACCTCTGAAGGGAGCTGTTACTTTCTTTTAACTAAAATGCATATTTCAGATGGTGAAACAATTCACAAATTCATGTATAATTTATCATTTTTTCAGTAAAAACATTTTAAATAGTCAAAACACTTCACTCTGACATTTTCAAGTGGAATGTTTTGATTTTTTTCATTTCAAAACAACTTTTCATTTAGAAAAATTTACCACTTTTTAAGATGATCCCCTGAATATTTAATATTTTGGGCAATCTGGAAATAATCTTTCAAATCTCTTTCCTGTGGCAATATTAAAAATGTTCAAATTAGTTTTTCTGATTGATTATTATTTATCCACTTGTTCAAAAAATTCCATTATTCACACAGCTCTCCTCTAGCACTCCTGTAAGACTACTATGATAGGCTCAGTAGCCATTTCGGCTACATTAAATGCACCTGAGTTACGTGTTTAAGCTTCCATCATTCGTGTTACTGATGAACTAACTTTTCTTACTAAGAAAAGATGTCCAGTCTGAGGAGGAATGTTACATCAGCAATAGCAGTAGATGCAATAGCAGTAGATGGAAGCAATAGACTAATCCCGTTAGAACTTATGCTTCCAACATCCCTCCTTTTGCCAAAAGTTTAACAGAAGAAAAAAAAAAAAGGAAAATAATTAGCTACATAGCAGGGAAAAAAAAAAGAAAGAAGCACTTACATGGATATGGTTTATATGGATATGCTGAATATTATTTGTAGACTAAGGGACTGTGGGATTACACTGTTTTCATAATATGACTAACACCCATCAGTTTGCAGTCAACGGATCATTCTCTCTCTGCTAGCATGCAAATTTCTTGGCACAACATTCCCAGATGAAGCAGAAGAGTCAATCCAAAGATGAAGTTTAAAAAAGAGAAGCTGGATTTTGATTTAATAATTTCTAGATAACAAATATTATCTTGACTGTTGTCTTGTCTATTTGGTTCCACATCCCCCACAACAGATCAGCTTTGTACTTTAAGAGTGGTATGGAAGCGGAGATGACTTTGCTCAGGAAGCAACCAAGCTGATACTTTCATGGAGATTAAGATGGACCTTGGATTCAGAGCTTGTTCAAGGGTAAATTTAATGTCTTCTGGGTGGATAGGTAGTGGCACTGAAAATGTGGAAGTTGGTACTGCAAGATTTAATTCTTTGGTCTTTAGAGTGCATGAAAGAAATTGGCAAAGCATGTCCCACAAATTTCAGCTAGCTGTAACTGCAAGTCACTGAATTACGTAAATCTGTTGTCATTTTGAGGCATTGAAAGGGTCAACACTAAAGAAACCAGGAGCCTTGTTCTTGTTACAGTTGAGCCTGAAGGACCATGTGTGTCATTGTGTGAACTAGATGGTTCTCCACTCTGAAACAGTTCTGTGAGAAGGCCGTCCCTGCTGGACTTGGACCTGTGGTCAAAAAGCTAAGAAGCAGCCTTGTGCATTAGCAATATGCCTGCATCCTAAACACTTTAGATTCCTCCCCCTCCCCCCCTCCTTCCCCCTTGGTTTTCTGGTAAAACTGTTATAAAGTATAAAAAGCAGAAGGCAGAGACTTTTGCAGAGGGGAGAGCTGCAAGAGACAATGGGTTAAATCTTGACCAACTGAATCAAATGTACAGGGAATCATCCATCTGCACAGGCTAGAAATAAGATCATTTCAAAGCTTATAAGTGAACTTGATGCTGTCCTTTAATGTGCCACTAAACAATTCATAAAGTTCATGGTTGGAGTTGACCCCTGTTACTGTGCTCCTTCTTGGCAGTGTTTCCAGGAAAAAGCTATTGCACAGCTGTAGGAAGCTCAGCACAGGAGAACAGAGGTTTATTTGAAACAAACCAGGGATTATCATGATCAGATCCCTACAGACCTACTGACTGTGAGCCCAACAATATATTGCATATCAAACTATACAGACCTGAGATCTTTTAGAGTGGGAGATCTTCAGACTTCTTTATTCCCTATAATCAGATTCTTCACATGATTACTTTTTTAGTTTGTTATGTAAAAGGTTTTAGTGTTACTTGAAACTATACTCCTTGTAGCAATTGCAACAATGGGTTTGTCTGTAATTTATCCTAGTGTTTTGAAATGAGGTTTATTTTATGCCAGGGAACATATTGCTATAATACATGTGCTAGAGCAGTTAGGAGGTACTAGATTTAGTGATGAATCTGCCTTTTAATGTTCTCTATGCAGATCTCACTTGCTTATCAATTATATTTTATTTGATAACTGGGGTGCTTTCAGTTGTTAAAGAAAACATATAAGGCATACGTTCATGATGCCCAGAATACTCCAAGCTACAACAGATAGCAGAGCTAAAGTACCATTAGACACCTAAGCATACTGAAAAACACTAAATCAGTCAGGAGAATACAGTCTCTCTTATACTCATTGAAGTACTTATGCTCTGCTAATGAATAAACATGAGGAATTTCAATGGACATTCCTGAACTTAATGATTCAAATGATGCAGATATTTGCTTTGTGCACTCAACCAGGATAGTATCTGCCAATACAAAAACTGAAATCAGATTTGAAACCAAAGATGTAGCATACTTATATGTAGCAAAAACTTTGCTCCTAACCTGGTCTGGGAGAAATCGGCTATTTGAAAGGGACAAATAGTGCGAACAATCAATGATCCTTTGTCGAGGTTTGCTTTTAAGACTGCCTAGCTTTAGGCGTTGAACTGATGTGATTCTTCAAAATAAGATGTTAAACCTTCTAGTCTCTCTATAAAGCAGCTGGAAGAGGTAGGTTTCTATGAGGAGCGATTCATCTAAGAATCTCGGGACACTACAGTCAGGTAAAGTTAGTCAGTGTGGATATGGTCCCAAGGAACTGCACTGATAATAGGGGTAATTAGATCTTAAAAATGATATTTTCTTAAACAAAGTGCCAAACATCCTGTGTTCATTTGCACTTTGAAACACACACATATATTCATATACTTTATTTTTAAAAGTTTTCTTACCTTATAAAGCAGAATCTTTTTATAATAATTTATAAGAATCAAACAATAAACAGCAACTAAGAACTTAGATCACTAGGTCATCATTAGGATCAATGAAAATAGTGAAATGCAAACTAATAATTTCTGAATGCAAAGAGCACATACTATCCGGAATTTTTCTCATCACTTCTGTCTGAGGCAGGATTATCTGATTTAAATTAACTTGTCTCTATCATTGAGAAAATGCATTTCTGTTTTGTCATATAGACACAACAAGCTCTTCAGACCAGAAATAACTGACGTTACCGGAGGCCATTAGCTACATACGAAGTTCCTTTTTCAGTATAACCATATGCAGTAGCGCACCGTACTCATGGTGTTTGGCAGTACTGTGGGATTCAGTGTTGTTATCGTAAGCAGAAAAGCTCAGTGAAGTCCAGTGTGGAATGATCTGTTGGAGAAAAAAATCAATCCAGAAGTTTTCCTAAGATATATTTCAACTTGTCCACTTACTTGATGAAGAACAGAACCCCTTGTAGTATTAATAAGGACAGGTAAAACTGAATTTGTTGTGCCAGCAACTCTCTTTCTGACGTAGCCCGCAGCGAATGCGTGGCTCTCGCCTGCTGGAAGTGCCGGATCACGGGGCCAGGTCCGGACTGCGAATGCTGCCGCAGCTCCAGCCATACCAGTTTCTCCTGGCACATTTAGCATTATTTCAGAGCCAGATGCAAAGGCAAAAATGTTTATAGTACAGTTAAAAAGAATGTTACTCTTTCTCTTCTTCCTGCTAGCTGATTGATTTTTTTCTTCTCATTTTCCTCTTTTTCTTGCCTTTGTTTGTACAGAAGGAGTGGCACGGTAACAATATCAGTGGTGAAGCTGCTGCTGTGACAAAATGTGCTGCAAGCCTGTGCATTTTTAGATTGACTTCAGATGTTTGATCTGTTGTTTTCTGCATAGGAGGTGACTTATCCTACTTCTGCAGAATGCTCGTCCACTCAGTTTTAGGCAGTACCTGAACTCAGCTCTCAGCCCCTTATACAGTCAATGGAAAAAACAAGCACCTCCGCGAAGTCATTTAGATTTTAGGTGGCTGAATCCTTCCCTACGTGAGCTTCTCTCATCTTACTGAATACTGAAGAAGCCTAGGAGAGGTACTCTCTCGGTTTAGTTGCCTTGAGTAGATTGGATCAATTCAGGATTATGGGACAAATATAAATGCTCAGATGACAGCTGAAAAGCAAATTACCAGTACATAATCTCCATTGAATGTATGGTGATAATAGAGAACAGCAAACTACTTGAGCAATGTAATATCACTGTCACATTTAGTTTAAACATCATAATATTTGCATATATTTGTTTATTTTTCTATAATTAGTGGTATAATTCACCATCTTGTGGGGAAATAACAAGTCATGGGCAGCCAGTAAAGGTCTGTACCTTAAACTACAAAGATACTGTGTTAGGTGATGATAAAGATAACTGAATGTGAAATGTAATGCAAATAGTGACAATGTGGCCATAGATATAATCTATTTCTGTCCTCTCACATCAAATGTATTTTGGTACTAGACATTTCAGCTGCTAACTGATCTTTTTTGTTCTTCTAGAGATAGAGTTTCAGACCAGGTTAGTATTATTCAGCTAAAGCTTTTTCTGATGTCTGGACTAAAGAGAATTGTAACTCCAGCTGTCAGCTTCCAGCAGCCAATAACAAACCTATTTACTTGGAAATTTTGCCAATTTTAATTAACTACTATGTATACTAGTATGTGCAAGCGCTGCACTTAACTAGTGCTATGCCTGGATATGTGTTCTTTATCTTAAAATGTTGGTGCAGTCCTATGCTTTTAGAATAGAAGATAGAAAATAAAGCTATTTGTGTGTCCCCCACACCCTAGTTTCCCAATATATCAAGATTTGTTTACTTGCTTGCTTTTTTCCCAAACATACATCTGCTCAGGAAGATATCTAATTGAGTCTGAAAAAGCTTTTTGCAAACTCACCTGCAATGTTATTCTACTATTGTTACTTTATATTTGTATGTATGTGAGTTCACATATATATTCACACATATGGATGAACATACGTTTAGGACAATTAAAAGACAATATCAAGCAAAACCAAAAATCAAGACACTTATCCCTTTTTTTTACGTGTATTTTAACATGTACTTTTGATTTGAGAGGGAGTATTTTAAGGGCATTTTGCAGGTAAGATAACCAAGTAACGTTCCAGTGAGGCAGCGGTCTTTGTCATGCCATTTTAATTATCCACGTCGGTTCATTTTGGACATGGTTAACACTTACAAAACCATAAAGGTCAAGGAGTGTAAGTTTATAGAAGCTTGAACACTTTGCCATTAGAGCCTTCTCAGGTTAGTATTTCTACTCTCATTGCCTGTTCTTTAATTTTTTACAGCTACAGCCAGTAAGCTGGCAGTAGGCATCTCGTATAAGTATGTCTTAACCCTGACCTACGTGAAACATATCAGAACAATGGTGTGTATTTCTAATCACACTATAGGAAACAGGTCTCTGAAACTGGCTGTCACAGCATGTCACTTTGTCATACTTATAGGCACACAGGTATTTGAAGCACCTCAACGTATCTGTAACTAATTGGCATGATGATTCCAATCCATTGGTAGCTATGAATTAAATATTTAAAGAGTTTTGGTTAACGAACTAATTATCCTAGTGGAAAATTGTATCTTCAGTTTATTCAGTGAGCTGGAAATAGAACAGAGGCTAGACATTGCTGTTCCCAGAGTAACTATGATTTTTGATGTGAAAGGAGGAGGCAAACAAGTTAAGATATATCTTACTGCTGTACATCATAGATGGTTTAAGACCCCTCACCTAATCCGAGTCTGTCAAAAGAATCTATGCATTCAATAAGTAGTTTGTAGCAAGAGGGGCGTAGTACTGAATAAAGAGGACAGTAAGAAGAGTCTGACACTTGAAAGGTCTTTGACAGCCTGTGGCCGACTGCTGATAGTGTTTAGAATAGACTTATTATCAGCCCTGGTGTATCTTATCAGAATGAACAGGGTTGTTTGAAAATTAAACAGTGTGAAAAAAAAAAAAGTCTCACACTCAGTATTTTTAATACTTTTGCACTAAAATACACATTTCCAAAAATGGGGAAAAAACCCAAAACAACCAGCAATTCTTCTAGTGTCATTTTAAAAAAGATATTTTCTGCATCTAAAGGGCACAATCAAACCATAGCATTATTTAAGTGCATTGTTATAGTACTGTTGAAGCTTATACTTATAAAACCAGAATAAAGTATTTTTATTAAAAATGAGGAGTTTTGTAAATGGAAGGAAAAATACAAACATCTTTTTTTAACCTCCTTTGTTTGTTCCTTTGTTAATATCTTGCTCTGCTAGGTTTACAAATCCTAAATAAATAGAAATTAGTGCTCCTTACTTTGCAGTCCATTTGCTTTAGATGTTTGCCTTGAGGGACATTTGTGTATTCTACTAATGGCTGCAGCAGAGTGCTGTCTCATTTTCATTCTGGCAAAAAAAGGCCGTTTCCATGGTTACAGTTTCATTTGCTAGAGAGAAACTGATGGCTGTTAGTGATCCCATCATAAGCAACTTCTGTCAGATTTCTTATCAAGTAGACATATTTTGACAAAGTGAAAGATAACACCATAATAAGAGAACTAAGTTGCTACTCTATGTAATGAACCATTTAGCATTAAATGAAATGTGAAACCACATTCTTAAGACTGAAGGTGGAGAGGAAAAAGTAATATTTATAATTTACGAAAATAAAAATATTCAGTGCTGGAATAATGATAGCTTGCTTGCTTTCTGTTGTCAAGGTAAATCTAGTAGCATAACATTGATTTATATTTTAGGGTCAGATACAAACCTCCACCACCATCTATTTCACAGAAAGGCTGCACGGAGCTATAATAACTTTTAGGTTTTCCTGTGGTAGCCCATGTGGCTAGGTATGGCCCAAGGCCAAGTTAAGGGCTAAACGCATGGCTGGTAGGTCAACTTCCCCACCCAGTCCCAGCTCAGCATATAAGACTTAGTCTAGCATTTTGCTCCAGAAAATACATGCCATGTTTATTCACAAGAAATACTGCAGACTTAGAAACCTGGAAGAAAGTGACCCAACTCTTTGTTCTTGTGAGCTGGGCAGGATGCCAGACCACTGACAAGATTTGCCCCAAAATATTCTGTTGTGGAAAAAGTGTTTATTGGAGCCCTACATAACTGGAGGACTGAAGTTAAATATGGTTATTGAAGGGAAAAGAGGATAGTATACTGCTTAATTTTAGAGGGTTGCCTTGTGTTTCGAGTCTTGAAGGTATACAGAGACTGCATCACCAGGTCTCCAGGCTTTCTTGGTTCATTATCTCAGGAAAGTCTAAAAAAAACCTCCAAAAGCTAACTAACGGAAGAGGAGAAGAACGGAGGGAGACAAATAAAAGACATTGAAATATTAAGATAAAAACAAAATACCATGAAAAACATATCCCAAGACATTGTAGAAGAGGACTGAAATAACAAAGAAAGGAATGCTCAGGTAAAATTAAATACTAATACACCGTACATAAGGTGGATACCCTGGGGTTAAGTTGAAGATTTGTAGAGTATACTTGTATTAATGCATATCAAGCTTTTTCTCCTTAGACTCCTCTATAAATCTCCATCTATATACAGATATTTGTTTAAAATTTAATCTCACTCAGTTCATTATTACTCTTCACTTTCTGCAGTCATTCAGCTTTACAAGTGATGCGAAATGCTATCAGACTAAAATGATAGTGCCTGATTCTTATCTAAATTAAAATTTTTTTATATTTCTCCAGCACATTTGGAAATGGGATGTAACTCTTTAATCAGTTTTAAGTAATTCTTTATTACCTTGCTTTGGAAAGGCACTTTAGAATAGCTAAGAGAGGCCAGTAGTGGTGTAGATCTACTTTGCACTCAAGATGCACTGTGGGATCAGGGCTATATGTGAATTTGAATTACCTCCAAAAAGCCTACAATTCCCCAAAGGCTTTTCTGAGATACAAAAGCAGTTGATGTCCTGTAGATTCATCTTTAATTCTTTGTTATTAGAAATGCTGTATACTCCATGGAG
Organism: Grus americana; assembly: GCF_028858705.1. Lineage (NCBI taxonomy): Eukaryota > Metazoa > Chordata > Aves > Gruiformes > Gruidae > Grus > Grus americana. The sequence continues at coordinate 41,113,961 of NC_072853.1, forward strand.
GTTTGAAAGTGTTCACTTGCCTGCCCTGACTTGTGTTACGCTTTAGCAGAATCTTAGCTTTAAGGTACCCATTCAGCACTTCAGGTTGCTTTTGCCATTTCAGATATTACTTACAACCTCAGTGTATAATTGTGTTGGGTTTGCGTGGCAAGGTTTTGGTAGCGGGGGGGGTGGGGTGGTTACAGGGGTGGCTTCTGTGAGAAGCTGCCAGAAGCTCCCCCTGTGTCTGACAGAGCCAATGCCAGCCAGCTCCAAGACAGACCCGCTGCTGGCCAAGGCCAAGCCAATCAGCGCCTCTGTGATAACATATTTAAGAAGAAGAAAAAACAGTTAGAGCTTTTGCAGCCGGAGAGAGGAGTGAGAAGATGTAAGAAACTCTGCAGACACCAAGGTCAGTGCAGATGGAGGGGGAGGAGGTGCTCCAGGCGCCGGAGCAGAGATCCCCCTGCAGCCCATGGTGAAGGCCATGGTGAAGCAGGCTGTCCCCCTGCAGCCCATGGAGGAAGGATGAGGGGGTGTAGAGATTCCACCTGCAGCCCGTGGAGGACCCCACGCCGGAGCAGGTGGAGGCACCTGAAGGAGGCTGTGGCCTGTGGGAAGCCCATGCTGGAGCGAGCTCCTGGCCGGACCTGTGGCCCCATGGAGAGAGGAGCCCACGCCAGGGCAGGTTTGCCGGCAGGACTTGTGACCCCGTGGGGGACCCCAGGCTGGAGCAGTTTGCTCCTGAAGGTCTGCACCCTGTGGGAGAAGCTCATGCTGGAGCAGTTCGTGAAGGACTGTAGCCCGTGGGAGAGACTCCACGTTGGAGCAGGGGAACGATGAGAGGAGTCCTCCCCCTGAGGATGAAGAAGCGGCAGAGACAACGTGTGATGAACTGACCATAACCCCCATTCCCTGTCCCCCTGTGCCGCTGAGGGGGCGTGGAGGTTGAAGCCGGGAGTGAAGTTGAGCCTGGGAAGATGGGAGGGGTGGGGGGAGGTGTTTTAAGATTTGATTTTATTTCTCATTCCTCTACTCTGTTTTGCTTGGTAATAAATCAGATGAATTCCCTCTCTATGTTCAGTCTGTTTTGCTCGTGACAATAATTAGTGAGTGATCTCTCCCTGTCCTTATCTCGACCCATAAGCTTTTCGTTACACTTTTTCTCCCCTGTCTGGTGAATGAGGGGAGTGATAGAGCGGCTCTGGTGGGCACCTGGCCCCCAGCCAGGGTCAACCCACCACAATAATATTGTCTGAAAACATAGGCATTAGAACTCAAAAAGAATGGCACTAAGCTCATTCTTACAACATCCTTCAGAACTGGATCCTGCAGCAGGACTGTTAATGTGCCAACGCATATGCTCCTGGAAACTGTTTGAATTGAGGAGCCTATGTCAACATGTCTGGATACATGGCTGCAGCCAAAGTCATTCTCTGAAATCCTATTTCTGAGGTCTTGTTTCGTTCACAAGAGCCAGCCATTAGTGTCTTTCACATCCAAAGATCCCCTTGACTTGAATCTAGAATGATTCCCTCTGTCATCTTTCTTTCAATAGGCATAAAGGATTGGATCTTCTACAGCAGCTGGCACTGCCCTGCTTCAGGTTCCACTGAAGTTAATGATAAAACTCTCTGGTTTGAATTTGAGCAGAGTTAGGTCCATGGTACATGCTTTTGAAAAATCCATATGGTTTCTAGAGTTAGTAGAAGAACAAAAGGCACTGAAGTAATCTGTACTCTTCAGATGGGATTTCTAACATACGTATAATAACATCAGTGACACAGGAATTGAATGCGTGGCACTCTATTAAATTCCATGAGCTGTAATGCCATATTTCTAAAGCTGTGGGAATGTTAATATCTATGTTTGCACTGCAGCTGTGCTTTGCCGCAACCTTGGGAATCTATCTGTTCATGAATTAGACTGAGGGAGGGTGAGTGTATCCATAACACGAATAGGGGCTGAGTGACTGAGTGTGTAGGGCCTGCCTAACCCAAGAACTGTAACTTCAACAGGCAGTGCTCCTCAAAAGAGGTACAGCTCTCATAAATCTAAATCGAACAGATAGAGAGACAGCAGATAAGTTAGCATAGTTACTCCAGAAAGGCCGCCCTAAAACATCAAGTTTTGGAAATTCTGTCTTCCTTTACCTTTTCCTTAAACACAAACTTCAGATGATTGTGCTTCTGCATTTACTGAAGCTGCTGTTGTGAAGAGCACAGATGGATCTTTCCTTTTTCTTTTCCTCATATACATGATGTTTACCACAGTCTACACAAGCACTTAAATAGTCCTTTTTTCGGAAAGAGTGGCAAAAATTACTTTCCTGCATTGCCAGGATTACCAGAAATGTAAATTTAAGATGAGCCTTTTGGTAGTATGATCAAAATATCTAAGTGATTTAGGGTCAGAGTTGCCACTGCAGTTCAGTCCTTCCCTGAGTACCTAAATAAGTGGCCTAATTTTCAGCAACACTTTGCTCTTACAGAGTTTCTAATTTGAACAACAGTTGTTATATTGTCAAGTCCTAGGAACAGGCAGTCCTAACATTTAAGTGCCTAAGAGTTTTATATGTTTGACTTTCAGTGGAATTTGAGGACTTCATTCCCATAGCTCCTTCTAAAAATCACAGATGAGGAATTTAACCGTTACTCATTCTTTTAAAGAAGAAGAATTCTTGTGTAGATATATTTATTTGTTAGTGCCTCAGTGAAAGATGCCATGTCACCTTCTGCTTGGGCAAACTGACAACTATGAGCAACAACTAAAGCTGACAATTTCGTAACCTTGCCAAGCATTAGGAAAAAACAGCTGTTCATTCTGCCCATGGTGCATAAAGGGCTTTACATGTCCCAGTACCCAGGATGCTGCTCTGTGGGAAGAGGAAAGGTCCTGACTCAAGTCGTTTCCTGTTCAAATACGAAATAGTAAAAGCAAATCTTGTAGCATTAGCAGGATCTTAACAAAACCTGGGTCTGACACATGTGAGTCATGAAAACAGAAGCAGAGAAGCTCCTTCAAGCTTATATGGTAAATAAATACCAAGGTGCAATTTGGTGGCAGGGTGTGTCATAGACAGATATCTCTTAAGAGACAGGTTTCATCCTACATAAAATAAACAATTTTTCTGAAATCTATGTTTAAGTCACTCTTGGCGCATTGACGTAACAAATTTGCAAAGCAATGTGCCATTTAGTGAAGCCAGTGATGTTGGTATTCACAGGACATATCTCAGCATTCATGTGACAAATGGAAGGGGAGAGCAAATGTAGCAAAATTCAGCATTTCCAATAAAGCTAAGCTCAGATGGATACTGTGTAAGGTATTCTACTGATAAGGTATTCTTGATTTCATGATATCACCTGAATTTTCAAGGTACAAATTTAATTTTTGTCTTCCAAACTGATCCCAAAACTGATGTTTTCAGAAATGTTAAGAATAGATAACATAAAAAAATAGACAGACAAATGGGCAGATATCATAGCATACTGTTTTAATAATGTTAAGATCAAAGGCAACACATATTTGCCCAGAAGGATGCACGGAAGATCTGCTAGTGCTACATATACCACAAGTTGCAAATGCTTCCCAGCAGTAGAGAACAGATTTAGGCCAAAAGCCAGCAGTTTGAAAGATTTCAAAAGTTCCTGCAAAAGGGGCAAGTAAGGTGTGTTTCCTTTATATTTAGTATACAGAAACCAATATTTTGGAGCAAAAAGACTTTCCCAAATCTTTTTTATTGAAAACACCATATGTAGTATTTCCGCATTGTACAAAGAAACCGCTCATTTTTTTCTATTCAGAGGCTTCAGCAAAAGTGACTCTTTCAAGCAAACTGCAAGCTTAGAATTTTCCAATGACAAAATGAAATTTCCCAGGCAGCTTTCATGTATTTTTTTTCCTTCTACTTCAATCATTCCTGGAGTGGAAAGAAACCATTTAGTGATGTAAAGCAATACTATACAATAGTTCAGTGACAGGAAGTGAAAAATAATGTATCTTGTGGGGAAATTACACAGTTATCTAATTAGACAGGATATTGTGACATATAATTAGTTTATGTTTGCTGAGTACTTAAAAAAAATGCAAAGCTCTTTATAAATGCTAACCATTAATATTTAACCTAGGCATATATAATTAACAAAAGCCTGTTCTAGGCAAAGCGTTAGAGCTAATTAACAACCCTACTTTCATGAGAAGTACTATCATATTCTACATTTTCCTAAGATGCTAGGACCTTGCTTTTAAGACTGAAATACAGAACCTGTACAGTGCTCTTAAATATTAAAATAGGAATTCAACTTGCTGTATGTTTTGTTTGTTTGTGATAAAAACCTATCCCACAGAATATCATATAGTTACTCTTTTCCTAAGCACTTACGGGGCTGTTTTTGGAAGGATTCCACCTAACCAAGTCTTATTGACTTCTGGAATTTAATGAGATTACATTACAGAAAAGTGTGGCAGCAGACTGAGCAGCCATCATTCCCATTTCACTGTCACAGACAAAAGTCAGAAGTAATTCCACAATGTCAGTGTGGTCATATCAGCATGAACCATGGCAAATAAGCGCTGAACCAGGCCTATCATATCCAAAGGAAAGGTGAAATTTGGAATTTGGGATCTGAATTAGGTAGAGAAATACAACAGGAGTTAGTAACAATCTTTGCTGATTGTGAAGAAAGTCGTCTTTTTTTTTTTTTTTTTCCATTCAAGCAACCAGAGTTCAATTTAAAAGGCAGGAAAAAAAGAAATCCTGAATTGCAGAAATGAAGTGGCAAAGGTTTGATACATAGCGGCCCTATATTTAAGCCAAAACAAACTTTTATGACATATGGTGTTTATACAAAGAATAATGACTTCTGCTATTTCCATCCAGCTACTCCATGTAGCTTTGCACTGTAAATTTTGCTTGTTACATGAACTTTAGCACCATATTTTAACAATAAAGATGCTGTGCACTGACATTTTTGTTTTGCTTCAGTTCTTCAAGCAAAGTTTAAATTTTTTTGTTTTTCTGTGAAGGAAATAGAATCTGATCTCCAAATACAAAACACTAGTCATAACCAAACTTTAATTCTGTGGTTTGTATGGTATGAATTTTCCACAAATAGAAAGGTATTACTCTGCTGGCCAAAATGTCCCTTAATCCACATAAGATGAGCAATACCTGCATATTTATTAAATACTGAACTGATGAAAAAACAAGTTAGAAAAGTCTTCCCAATCAGCAGGATTAAAATAGAGACAGTCTCCAAGGACTTACTAGCATGTTATTTTACTGAGAGATTGCACAAAACACACTCAAAATGGGACAGAAACAGAAGGAAAAACATAGGGTGAGTAGCAAAAAAATCCAGCCATGACACATATTAGTTCAATGTGAGAAAATAAAAAAGCAATAAACAAAAATAGATATTGAATGAAATCAGTGCCTGGAAAGCTAAGGGAACAAAATGTGCCTGATGACTGTCCTGCAAGCCTTTACTTAGGCAAATGTTCTGTGCTCATGCAAACAGCTCTATTTTTGTTAGTTGGACTGTCCATGTAAGGATAAAATTTTGCAGCTGAGTTCCTAAAACACTTAAGTATACTTATTTGCTTGCTCATGTCTCATTAATATAATGTAATCTGGTATCTCCAGTTCCTCATCCTGGGAGACTCAAGTAAATCTTAACATTAATTTCTAAGATCCATCAGCAAAATATATTTTTCTGCATATACACTGAGGCAGAATCCTCAACTTGTTTTGAATGAGTACTTATCCAGTGGTCTTTTTTTTCCCCTGAAGCTAGTAATTGAGGACATGACCCTTTAAATTTCTATCCATTGAGTCTAAGAATCAGAGCAATATTATAAATCATTTCACAAAAAGAATCCAGCTACTATCAAAGAAACCGCCAATATATTCAAAGTTCTGGCTTGATCTCTACCAGTTTTATACCCTGTGCCCTGAGGATTACATTCCAATGTTATTTTTCAAATTACTGTTTCAGTTTTCTGGATTCATGGTAACTTTAGATAAATGCATACTTTCATTCCAGCTGATACGTGATCTTCTTTTAGTCTGAAGCTGAATTCATTATAAACTATAGAAATATGCAGAAAATGGAGACAAACCAAGTGGTCTTAACAGATGTGATCTCATCAGGGTTCCATTTGTTAAACGAAATCATTGAATATTAACTAAAAGTTAATTAGACCTAATTGCCAATTAGAAAGAAAAAGTAATTTGAGACTATCTGCTGCCAGTTTCTTATTATTAACTTTAAGAAGTCTAAATCTTGAAAAGGGTCCTTAAGTATGATACCTGTCCGTATATCAGTTCTAGTATGCTAGAGTCCATTGCGAAATTCTGGTTCATTAAAGGAAGTCTCACAGACCTCAAAAGATCCAAAGGAAAAGACAAACAACTTGTCTTGAAATACTGGAAATACTGAAGGAGTCACTAACCTGCTCTTTTTAGAAAAACATGCACTTTTCTTTTAGTTTTGTTTTCCAAAGTTCTTCATTTTCAAAAATAGGTGAGGGGACAGAAGACACAGAGATTATGCTGAAAGTGAAGGGACTTACATCTGTCCAGAAGATGTACACTTGGTAAGAAGAGAGTGGACCACAATGTGTAAGCGTAACACACTTCCATGAGTTTTTGCATCCCAGAACAATCAAGGTGACTTCTACCCATTGCTAGAAAAACCATGGCAATTCAGTGTACTTTTAGTGAGTATCCTAGTAAAATAAAGGCCTGGAGAGACAAGAACTAGAGCTTTCCACAGATCATACTCTTTGAAGATATGTAGGAAAATAAAAGAATACTATGACATTTGCTGTAGCTGAGAAAACACATAAGGACGAATAACTGACAAGAAGACCATGAGGTGGTGAGGTCTATCAGCGTCTATCTTCTGCATTGAGGTGTTCTGATCCCCCTTGAAAATTAATTCAGGCAGTAGCATGAGAGACTTGCAGAAGTACTTCCATGTATCTCCTCAACCTCTCTTCTCCCCCATCTTACAGGAAACTCAAGATATGGTGTAGGTGACACAGTCAGTGACAGGGAAAATAGTGCGAAATGGCAGATTGAGAAACTAACTTCAGGGACTGGGTTTTTTAATATCTTGACCCTCGATTTTTTAAATAAAATATTATTTTTATGAGAAGTAACTCTATATATAGCAGAAGAAACTGCAACTTAGCTTTGAACCCAGCTGATAAAAAACCCAGCACCTGTGCCTACCTAATCATTGCAATTCTGGAAGGGCCACCATAATTGTTAATTAACCAGATTTCTTCAGCTGGCCTCTAAAATGCCAGAAAGAGATAAGCAGCATATCACTTCAAGCACTTCGGAGGATAATGCTGCAATAAAGGCAGGGGAAGTGGAACTAGAGGATTTTAAAGGCCCCTTCCAACCCAAACCATTCTATGATTCTATGAATTCTTGGCACAGCCTTCTTCAAGAAATGTTCCCCGTCACACCAAAAAATCCCATAATAATTCCAGTCTTCCTGCGTGACATCAAAAAAAATGCCCAACACATTAATAATTTGAGCCTTTCTCCTTGAGATTTTCTATTGCCTTACAGGCATTATAAAGCGGGATCTGTTCAAGCTCTGCTGGAATTTCTTGATTTGAAGGGATCTGCCATGAGTTAATAAGAACGGCACTTTATTTTGCAATTAAAATTTATATGTCAACTTCTACCGGGGAGTTGCCATACATAGCCACTCAGAAGAGTCTGCTGACACCTTTCACTGCAAAATCCACATGACCAGCTGGGTCCTCTTTTCCAAAACCAGTCTCAACACAGCAAATTTGTCACCACTTCAGTGGTTGTTATTCCAACCCACTGGGCTGGTTTTGAAGATCTTTAAACAAGCTAACATTACATTGTCTGAAGTAAGAATTGATGGATGTCTCCAGGCACCTTTCACTAAGTTTATGTTCTGGATTCACATTACAGAGTGCACTTTTATTAAAAGAATTATTAGACCCAGCCATAAGGCTGCTATGGGAAAGTTCTGAAAGAAGGAATAGAAATTCACATCTCAGGTCTCATTATGAAATGAAAGACCTACTGAGACAAAGGTGATGTGTAAAGTCTTTTCCATACTTCTACATATTAATAGTATTTCTGCCTTAAGGATTTGGGGAAATATTTAATACTGATTTTTAGGATCACAAAGAACTTTTTTTTTTTTGAGATCTCTTCTTAAACTGTCTGTCTATAATCTGGATCTTTTCCTGTTCCACAATGAGCTTTTTGTAGCATAATGTTTATTCTTAATGGACAATTATTATCAGAGGCCTGTGCAATTCCTTAGTAACCACAAAGACATTCTGTGGCAAAGAATGTAGCCACTTCTGTATTTGTTTATAGCTTCTGAGTATAAACACAAACAAAACAGTAAAGAATCAGTAAGAATGAAAGCCACAGCAGAAATAATATTTAGTGAAATTGCAGGAGAAAAGTAGGGGCAGCAAAAATTCATCTATCAATACATTGCAGGAGATTGCCTTACTGAATCTGTCTGGTTCCATAAATACCAGAAATACAGAGACGTATTTGGTTTCTTCTTTTCTGCTTTTGTTTCATGCTCTATGCCCTCATTCAGCACATATTTACTTATCTTAGGCTGAGCAGTTACATTGCTCTGTTGATCAAAAATATCTCAAGAAATCATGAAGCATATTCTGATAAAACCTTTTCATATTATGAAAGTATCTTCCAATTTATATATTTTTAAATTTTTTTCAAATGACACATACATTCACTAAAAGGTGGGATGGAAAATGAGAAGCCAGGGTACATCTGCTTTATAACAGTAATTTTCATTGCAGAAGAAAAACTTATCTCTTTGCCTCTTGTCTCCAGGAAAGCAAGTGACAAACTTTATTGCTTAACAGATTTACACAGAAGCAGCTATTTAGCGCACAGAAAATATACCTGAGTACTTGTAAGAGTAATCCTAAGAGATAGCTAGCAAAGTCACATACCAAATGACCTTATGTGGAACTCTGTAGCTTGCCTACACTATCAATATTGAATTTTTGTTTGTATTGTGCACATTAAACTTCACAGATATTTTCCAATCTCAAAAACCATAAGGAAATTCTTAATCACCTGAAATTTCACAAATACTGTTTTGTCACACTTGATGGGAAAAAATGACCTTTTTGTTGTCACTGTACAAATCTGTGCCTTGTCAGCAAACAAAAATCCATTATCTGTTGGTAATATAGGGCCCATGGTACAGAGACATGACTACTACTAACCCTCTGTCTTTGTCCTGCATCCAGCCCAGGTCAAGCTTAAAATGCATCTGTTAAATTCTTCTGCACAAAGACCACATCTTTTTTGCGTGTAAATAGTCATAACAAGTTGGTTAGGACAAATTATACATAATAGTAGAGGAGGCAAGAGAAGGCAGATATGCAGTGTTAATTAATCAATTAATTCCTTCTGGCTAAATTTCTGTTAGCAGCGATTGCATGCTCGCCTGGAATTTGTTATATTATTTAGCAGTGAAAGTTAGGCTTCCCACTCCATCAGTGGCTCACAGAAAGCAGAGAAAAGGCTTGAGAAATACACCCCTCATCAGCTCTTTTGTTTCTTAAGCTATTTTTCATTCATAAATTAAAATCATAATGTTCGCATTCCATATGCTGGGGTGCCCAGTCTGTGAGGCTAAAACTGATCTCAAGTCATAGGCACGTATACCCGCAGGAGAGATGAATGAGATCTTGGATTTGCAGACCACCAACAGCCATCATGTGGAGCAGGAGACCACAGCCGAGCTGTGGCACGGGTGAGGAAGCTACACGCTGGGTGTCAGTAGTGAACGATGTGGCAGATTCAGACGGTGGTAATCTCGAAGGTGGCTCCACCTGAAGGCATAGCTACTGAGATACACAGTGAAAGGGACCAAAGGACACCAGGCAGAGTTGCGAGGTCTAAGGTGCAAGCAGTAGCACCCTGAATGAACATCTAGTTAAAGAAAATTTAGAACAAAGGCAGGGTTTTATGGCCTGGTGCAAAGCGCATTAAAATCAAAGGAAAGATGCCTGTCTGGAAGCATTAGAAAAACCCGGATGACATTAAGAAATGGGAAGACTCTAGGGTTCCTAACAATAAAGGAGCAACATCCGTAACTTAATGGACCTTACTGTTGGCAATAAACATGAACAGGTTCCACTCAGAAAATTGATGTAGAAATTAATATGGTACAAATGGCAGAACCTTATCCGAGTCCGGGATGGAAACGTGAGGACAGTCACCAGAAAAAAGATATTTCACTTGAAGACCATTATGCATTTTTCCCTCTTACTTTGTCCCAGTGACTCATAAGACAGTAAGTTCCACAGGGGCAGAAATTTGATACAGGGTGAATGCGGAACCATATTTTAGCTCTTTGGGATCTGACCCATTTTTACCGTTTCACCGAGTAGCCTATGGCTTTTGTGCTTTAAAGCCTGATATTTGCATTTAGTGGACAATTTCAAATTGCTACAGTTATTTGTACAGTGGGTAAATTTCTCTTTTGTTTTGTGGCTAGTTTTCCATTGGTTTTGTGTTTGGTTTTTTATTTGGTTTCTTCTCCCTATGGTAATGGGGCTTGACAGCATGATTCCCTCTTGGGGAAATTGGACATATGTAGCTTTTAATTTCTTCTGGAGAAAGGAACAGCTAAATTAAAAGTAGCAGGATGTTTCTCGCAAAAGGACAAATTTTCTACCCAGCTTGAGTTGTGGCTCAACTTGAGTAATTTTGTGGGAGAAATCATGCTCCCTACTGGGGAATAATTGCCAGTGGCTCTGCACATTCCCAGTGGGCATGTCATTTTAACGCAGTTTCCCTAAACCTTAATTCCACGCATAATAGAGTCACCATAGAGTTGCAAGAGGATTCACGTAAGAGGGGAGGTCCCAGTCATTCCAATGAGAATGTTGTTTGGGTGAATAATTCATGATGTGGCCTTCAAACAAGAATGATCTTTTAGGTAAGACCTCAATGAAGATCTAGGTTTGATTGCAGGGTATCTCATAATCTCTTATGTGGCCATGAATAAGGCTCCTTATTTCCCTGTGTCTTGGTTACCTATCAGCAATACTTCCTTCTCTCACAGAAGTGGTCTGAAGAGTTCATTAATATTTGTGAAATATCTAAATGAAGAATTTACTGAAGAAGTAATAATTCAGGGCTGGGCACCTGGGTGCACACTATTATTCCCAGCACAAAACAAAACAAATTCCCTAATTGATGCAGAGTGTTGAGGAAATGTTCTTCAGTGTTCCCCAGATGGCAAAAAATCCCAATGTATACAAAATATCAATAGGACAAGCAATCGTGCTTGAAGCAGAAACTTTGACGCTGTGCCTCAACTTAACTAGAACCATCTGCTCGTGCATGAACAGTAGTAAAAGACTTGAAAAAAACACAAAGCAGAGTGCATACACAAACCCAGGTGATAAGTAAGTATCTTCAGAGTTCACTTCATTGAAAAGCGAAAACAAGTTTATCAGACATATTCAAGAATAGGCAAATAGGTCCAATTAAAAAAAAATAATCCTCAGCAAGTCTGACCCTGCAATTAATCACGATAGCTTACTGAAGTAACAATTAACTGCAGCTTAAATGATAGCCTGAAGAGCAAGTGGCTTTCTGGGAGACAAAATGCGTGATATGGGAAAAGAGACTTATGAATTTGATCATTTGTACCTGCAATTGGTACCTTGTAAGATAATGTTTCCAATGTGTTGCAGAACCAAAATGGCTGGCCTGATTATCAGGCTGGACTGAAATCCCTTTGAAAATTTGGTTTACAGTCAGTTTGAAAAGATGCACAGGATATTACCAGAGGGAAAAGCAAGAGATTTGAATTTTAATGTAATGCTCAAAATTTTGATGTGTTTATCACTATTTTCCCTTAGATTGTCTTCAGTGTTTTAAATCTTCAGCCTTGAATTTACAAAAAACCCCACATATATGTGGGGGTGAAGGAGCAGTCAATGAATATAGCAAAAAAAGTATTTTAAGTTTTAGGTGGATACTCTTGAGATGTAAGTGGCAAGCAGGCCTGAATGAAATGAATACAGAGTCTGAATCACATACAATTTACCTCAAGATTCTAGCAATATTATCAATGGTCTCTGGTACATTTGGTTTCAAGTAATATGTTTTATATTTCATTATTCTATCACATTAGAACAGTTATTCTACAATTAATAAGAACTGATTACTTTCTCTAATGAGTCATTGTTTACCATCGTAGACTATTAGTTTAGTTTAGGGTCTTGAGCCTAAAAGTACAATTTTTGCAAAACACTTAAGGCAATCATAAGTCCATAGAAGCCTTCTGTATAACCTATTTTACTGACAAACAATTACATTTTAGATTGAAGAGGTGAAATGATTAAGAATATTTGACTTAGTTGCCATGACAGCATGCATTTTTCATCAGGCAGAGTGTAATTACTACAATTTCAATGATGTAAAATCAAGAAAGATGATAACAAACAGCAGAACCATGGAGATATTGCCATTGCAACCAGGTTGCCATGGCAACAGTGATAATAATCTCAGTGATAGATGTTTTCTCTTGCTCTTTCCATTTTGTACGGTTATAACATTCAGAGCCAGTTTTTACCACAGCTTTTTATAGTTTATTAGACTGTCAAAATAGTTTATGAGATGTTGTTGCAAAGGAAATGACTGAGTTCCGCAGCCTAATAAAAATGCCAAATACTCTGTTTACATACTGCTCCAGCATTTAACAAACATTAAAAAATTGTATGAAAAATGATTTGATATTGTATCTGTATTAATCAATTTGCAAAGCATAAGCTCTGTCACTGAAGGTCAAATGAATACCTTCCAAGCATTACTTTTAGAGAGCCCTTTTAAAGTTTATTCTTGACACCATGCTGCCAAGTCCTTTTACCTGAGCTGTTGCAAAACATGTAGCTCACAAATAATACTTCATAAGACTAGTACATAGTTAGCTAGAAAAATCATGTTAATCATTTAAATAATGTAGGAACATTTAATAACTTAATATCAAAGAAGTGGTCAATGCAGATTAAAGAATACTTTATTTACTGAAAGTCCACCATAGACATGAGATAGCACAAAAAAAATGTAAGATAATATGTGCATGTTTTTTATATGTATGTATGCATACACTTATACATAAACTGTTATATTCAAATACTATTTTATCCAGTATGTTTGTAATGTACATATGAAGGCAGAGAATAAATAGTGTCTTCACAATGCTACCTCTGATGCTATAGAGGTATCAGAAGGCATTGATTAGTAGAGGAAGCATTGAGATTTACTTCTGAAGCAGAAATAAATCCCCTTTTTTACAGTTTTAAAGACTGACTTTCTAAATCTGAAGCAATAATTCTTCAGGGAGCAATGTAATTTTAATGGGAATTTTTAGAATTTTTGCAAAGGAAATATTTAAATATCCTTTTCTATTTTTCCCTATCTTTTTCTCCCTAAGCTTGGCAACAGTCACCATCCATCTTAAAAACAGTTATAGACATACTCTGAGAAGCAAACACATTTAAAATCTGAATATTGAATACAACAAATTATCGTTCTTCATTGAAGTTATCCCAAATTTATTTACATAACTGAAAGAATTGCTAGAACTGCAGCTTTTCCTGCCATTCAGTTTGGCCAGCTGCCTTATACATTTGCTGAGCACTGAGACCTTCAGTAGAGAACAAAACCCAGAAAGAGGATGGGAGGGACTCCTGAAATGTCGTGGTTAAACAGGTGGGTAATGGGGCAGGAAGATTCAGAAGGAGCACAAACGATTATGCGCTGTTTTGATGTGTTAATGTGGATTTGAGGACCGACATGGGAGACTATTGCCATAATACCAAGACAGTGGTGACCGATGGCATTAGTTTCAGTCGTGCTGCTCCCCAAAACAGCTCCTTCATCATGTGGACCTGTCTCTGCTCATCTCATAACACATTACATGCTGTAATTCCTCTGTGAAAATGAATAAATTTCCAGTTTAGAGAATTGTTAACAGGTCCCGAAGCTTTTCTTAAGTACTATAGAAGGCTGTAACACACAGTTACCAGTCACTATTCAATCTAGGTTTTCTTTCTTGAAAATTAAACAAAATAAAGCAAAAGTACTGAAAAAAGCCAAACATTTAGTTTGTTAATAGAACACTACTAAGTGCTACTGACAGCTTATTCCTTTGGTGTTTATACTTTTGCTAAACTAGAGGTTTTTAAATTTAAACTCATGTTTGGAGAAAAAATAAATTAATAGATATCTATCTATCCCAAACCAAATAAGAATTTAAATGTACATGCCTCATCACAGTTAATGGATAATATATGTTTACATTGTCTATGTTGCTTGGAAAGCTTTTCTTTGTTGTATATGTTAACTGTGTATACAGTACGTTTGTGTGAGTGAGAGAGAGGAAGAGAAGGAAGTCTGGTCTCTGAGAAGATCCAACGTAAAAGTTGACAAATGATATGCAGCAGCCAAGATTACATAATCCTAGACAAAATCAGAGATGTTTTAAAACCTAACAACTTTGTTGACACTGCAGAACTGATCCTAACAGTACATTTGGTACAATCTCTTTAATTTAATGAGATTCTGCGAGTGGAACACTTATTTTTTTATATCAAAATGGCTTGTGCTGTGAGAATGGGGTCCTGGTATTTCCTTCTCTCAATTTCACATCACTACTCTTAATTACGCTTCTTTACAATTAAATAATTTGGTATAAAGTCTTGTTGTTAAGGATCAAATATTTGTAGTTCCAGCTTCATGTTTATTTACAGTTTAACTAAACTATATGTACTAAAAGTCACCGTCAGTTTAATACAAACATGCTTTTCCCTGAATGTCCTTTCGCTTTGTATTCTTATTCATACTGCATATAAATTCTACAAAAAACATAACTGAAAGAAATTCAAAGAAAAAAGAATCTGATTGTCAGAGAGAGTCAAGGGAAAGAGTAAGAGTACTTTAAGCTACTTTAATTCTTTATTTGAAACTAAGAAGCTTTCAGGGTGGTGGCATCTCTTTAAATAAGCTTTTCTTCCCAAGGATCTCCATTCCTCCAGCCAACTCACCATTTCTGTTGCTGTTCTTTAAAACTCTTCCCAGATTCGCAGTACCTTTTTTTTTTGGTAATGTGCAGCCAAAAAAAAACCCTACCGTGCAAGACTCTAACTACGATGACATAGGAGCTGTAGAGATGCTGTTACTTGACTCCTCCACCATATGATGTCTTTGTGCATGCAGCCTAAAATTGCACTGTCCTTTTTCTGGCAGCTGTTACACATTGCAAATTGATGAATACTTTGCTGTCCACAGTTAATCCCATGTGTTTCTTGCACCATTATTACTTCCCAGGTTTGTCTCCTTCATCAAATGAACATCCTTGCATTATGTCTGCCAAGTATTATTATACAGTATGCCAAATTTAATTTTTCTTTTTTTGTTTATACACTCACAGAACACATTCCTTTTCATATATTTCTCCTTGGCCTCCAAGGTGTTTAAACTTCTTCCAGTCTTTGAATGACTACTAATGACTTAACAAAAATTATAAATAACTTCCACCAACCATCAATCCTGCTTGTGCCTTGCTAGACTTTCTCCAACTCAGTGCATTCCATTTATCATTACTTTGTGTTCATTTTTTTTTGGTCACTTTTCAGATCTCAGATCAGTCTTTCTTTTCCAGCTTAACTACATTCTCAATTTTTATTTTTATCAAATGCTAGGTACAAATGCTAGCTATCACTCATCCACCAGTTTTGCAGTTTGAAGGAAAGAAGGAAAGAATGAAAGAAAAAAAAGGAAAAAAAAAAGAAAAAAGAAGAAAAAAGAAGTCATTCATCTGGAAAACCATATGCTTGAGACTTGACTAGTTTTTAAAGTCTAATTTCTTAGGCATTGGTATTATGTTGGAGATTCACATATCTTTCGTTTGGAATATACATAAAATTTCCACTAATTGGAATGAACATTAATTATGGCCTTTAATAGTCTGTCCCTGCTTTCTGACATGGCATTCAGCACATACAACCTATCATTCTATAGACAGTCACTTGTAAGGGATGTCCTTGGAGATTTTAAATGGCGAGAGTGCCCTTTGCTTGCTGGCTTTCCAGACGACACATGAATTGCACTAACTTGTGAATAAACAGAAGGAAATTTAAATACAGAAATAGAAATTACAACTTTGCAACTTTATTTTGTGCACTTAATTGAAAATCCAGAGACATTCTGTAATCTCTAAGAGTTTCTAAGAGCTTCTGAGTGCACAGATAGTAAATTGGATTGATAGCCTACAAAAGAAACCGCAAGAGATTTACCAAGAATGACCTGCCTGCCAGGGAATGGGCTGACCCTCTCCCTCCCTCAGTTTTCAGTGGTGATTGTCAGTTTTGGAGTAGAGCTGAAACAATTCCTTTTGCTGAGTGTCTAAGCATATGCTGCTTTCAAATGGAATTACATCGTAGAGTATGGGATTATCACTCCCAACTTCCCTTGAAAAGGGGGGGCATCAGAAGCACCGATTCTCAAGAAGCAGTTCCCTTCTTCAAACAAAGAAAAAGCATGTGCCTGAAAAAATAGCATAAACCACAGAAAAGGAGTCGTATCCACACCAAAATGGTGGTACAAATTTGAAAGTCTGCACTCCACTCTGAGCTGCTGATACCCTGGAAGACTACGTCCTTGCCTGCGATAGCCCTTCTTCAGAAATGCTGATGTCGTTTTGCAGAATATCTCCCTCCTACATAACACTGTGAAGGAGAGATGCTGTTTTGTCCAGGGCAGTAAGCGATCCCCTGGACTTAGTCCCATGCTGACAACTGATACACCTTGAGGCATTTTAATCTGCTGGCTGCGTGTCAACACCTTCTTCTATCTAAATGCAGCACACATCTGCTTATGGGTGGCTATGTGACAAAAACCCGAGTCGTGGTAATCGAGTAAGATAGTGTTGCTAAAGAGCTTATAATGGAATTTCTTTTTAGAGAGAATTTCATCAATAATTAAAGTTCCCACCTGTCCACTGTCCCTTCTTTAATTATACCTGATGTCTCTTGTCCCGCAAAACGCTGATATATGGAACCACTGCTTGTCCCTTAATTTCAGGATTAATTAATTGTTGCCATTGTGTGTGATCTCATTAGGAACACTGTAAAAAAAATCATAACTAAGTATGGATAGGAATTCTAAAATGTTATAGGTGAAATTCTCAGCTGATGTTGAGCACAGCATTATTCAGCAAAGCGTCATTGATGTCACCTACTACAACAGCAATAATTACTTTGGAACAATATGCAGACCAAGTACATTCAGAAACAAGGATCCAATATGCTGTAATGTATTTCAAAGCCTGAGCAGATGCTTTGCTATCGTTTTCCTAGATGAGATTCTTCTTCCCACCTGTCTTTTCCTGCACCACTTAAAACACATGAAGGGTAGATGTTGGCATGAATGATAGAAAGACCTTGTGATGACCCTCTGCACCTGAGAGAATTTTCCTCCAAACAATGTTTGGATGATTTTTAAAACAGATGTGCAAGCCTTAAAACCCTCATCCCAATTGCCCAAGATATAGAAGAAAAACGAATTAAAATATAGATTGAAAATGTCTTTTGATATTAAAAATCATTTTCTGAGGAACATTTTAGAGCAATTTTCTGTCTTATGCATTTTATCTTGCCACTTTTCCCATTGACTATTATTTCCCTTGCTCTCATGTGGATATATCCTGAATAACATTCTGGAGGATATTAAGCCATGCAACAGTAAGAAAGAGCTCAAGGAAACTATTGCAGCTTAGTCTGCCTCTCATTCTACTTTAGATTTACATGGCCATGGTATTTAATTTTCAGGGATCCTAGCTCAAATGTCTTGTTCCAACTTATACAAACTTTCTGTGCTTTCCATCCGGTAACCTCTATAAAATCATGCACACCACTGCTAGTTGCCAGCATTTTTTCCAGACACCCTGTCTTTACTTGTTAATGTTTCTGGATACTTTTTTTTCTACCCTTTGCCTTTCTACCAGAGAAAAGGAAATGTATTTAATGATACAGCCCACAGAAAGTCCTCTGCTTTAGGATTAAATACAGTCTTTTCCCTTTTGTGATCCTAAAAACCCTGAATGCTTGATCAGATCTTTCAGTTATGCAATATGCACATTTTTGTAATGTTAAAAATCCGAATCCTAAATTCAAACGGATCTAGCTGAACTGTTCTTTTAAAAGACCCCAAATTATTAAAACTGCTTGCTGTGCATTTTCATAGGAAGGTTTTAAATTTTCCATTACTGGTTTTGCAAATGATATATCTCTTAAAACTCTATAACGTAGCATGATAGCTTTGGTATGGTTTGATGTGTTTTTCACTATCACAGGTTACCTAGGAGAACATATATATTGCAAAGTCTAAACAACTTTTATTTCAAATGATGTAAAACAACAAAGAAAGAACAAATGGATATCATACAGGACAGAGCAATCAGCCTTTCGGTAGCACTGCATGAGTCACATTTGAATTTATTTCAGTGGCTGTTTTTCCTGTTGCTGCTATACATACATTTAGAGATTATTTGTGCTGTGTGCCAGCAGACCATGGACATAAGCATGCCAAGGGCATCAGGGAGTAATTTTCAGTGATCATATACCCTTTGCTCTACCTAAGCAATCTGCGATTTCCATGATATCTTGTATTCTCACCCTGGATGCTTCTGTGGGGAAAAGCGAGCACTTCTGTACTTTCTAACTAGGATCCGCAGCTGCCTGGGCAGTCATCTCTGCCCAGTTTCTATAGCAAGCTTCAGAGCAGGTACACTGAGGAAAAGGACAAAATGAATAGCAGATGAGAAGAAAGAGAGATAAGGAAAAAGAGAAGAAAAAAAATGGGTGTGCGCCTTTCTGACAGAGTCATTTGCAACATAGCACACACTACAGAAATACTCTAGTAGTAATCAGTTGGCCATGCAACCTCTGAATTGCAGGGATGCAAATTGATGTGACTATTGCTGGTCCTTGGCTGTTTCTGGAAGACAAAACATATCTGAAATGATTCTGAACGTTTCTTCTGCCTCTGAGATACTCAAAAGTCCGTACTCATCCAACTGAATTGTACACACCGAAGCACTCAAATCAGTATTTTCCTACCTTTAGGCTGCCACTAGAGAAAATGGAGTGAGATGGATACGTCCAGGAAGCAATTCAGCTTACCTCAGACTTAAACTGTCATTTTAAAGGTCTTGATCTTTCATTAGGTAGGAGGTTGGGTAAAACCATACTAGATTCTTCGGCTGTTTGTTTTGCTTAGTAGAGGGGGTTTTGGGGGTTAGTTTCCTTTTTGTTGTTGTTGTGGTTGTTGTTGCTGTTGTTGTCTGCAGTCTGGATAAGCACTGTTATTGAGGAAACGCTTTGGTACACATTTGCTCCCAGATTTTTTCATAACTTAGAGTCTCAGACACTCTGTAGGCACAGAGAAGTTAAAATATCAGCACTATCTAAGGAGCAAACCATTTCAATATAATGGAGAGAGGCTGAAAAAGGGCTGTTCATCAAAGGAGCTTCTGTAAGCAACAAACCTTGCAAAACAATACTATACGCAAACATTTTGCCTCACAGTCATATCTCCTGACCCAAGCATGATGAATAAGAAACCATCGTTCCTTATCACGGTCATAGCATCTGTCTCTTCTCACAACCTGTTCCTTTGTGATTCACACTTCCTAGTGCAAGCTGTCTTTTAAACTGTGCTTAAGAGTTTGCCCAAAATGATCCTAAATTATTTGACCTGGAGAAGGATCGGCTTTCTTAAAAACTGCTAATGATTTTGTAAACACTTCTATGTTATTTCCTTGAAGGTGGAACTATCTGACTTCAGCTTTAAAGCCATTTGCTCCTGATAAATTAAAATAATGCACCTAAAGGGCCTCTTCATTGAAGCACTGGAGAGTAAAAGCTCCATTTAAGTGACATGTTTGACTCTGCCTCTCTTTCAAAGCTTCTATTTGTTGCTGATCTCTTCCCAACTCCCACTGTTTATTCTACTAAATATGGTATAGAGATAAAACCATATTCCACTCCATAGGCTTTTTCTAAGATTTCCACATACAGCAGGAGGTAAACAGAAGAGTCAGATAAAAAGAATTACAATAGGATGTTATTTACGCATTAGAATATGTGGAAGAACAGGGGAACAAGAAGAATAAACGTAAAAGAAATGAAAATTGAGCTTGACAAGAAATACATGATTCTTTAAACGCTTTTGCCAATCTAAATGTTGGAGATAAGCTCCTCTTTCAAAGAAAAATGATACTTAGAAACATTTTTTCTTTCACAATAAAATAAGATAACCTGTGGGAGGTGAAAAGTTATTGTGGAAAAGCAGAGCTCAGAGTTTGTGGCGGTTTATCAGACACTAGGTGGGGGGAAGCAAGTAGACTCCTTCTCCAGTATCCCACTCACTGGAATATAGTTCTTCTGAGCTCAGTAACGTCTTAAGGTCTTAAATCCATTACAACTTTCTTCTGGTTAGGTATTGTTAAATATTATTTTGTGCTGTTATTAGTCCTGCAAAATGGCTTTGGCACTCTATTGGCTTGACTTCAAGGATTCCTGCTGTTCGTTGGGGTAGAGAAGCCAGTAGCTGTATATCTTTGCCTTGTGTGATCCATAAAAGTATGCATCATAATACCACATTAGAAGAAGAAGAAAAGAGGTCAGAATATTTTGATAAGGAAGGTAATTAAGTCAGTTTCTTAAATTAGTAATGGCCTGTGTTGTTTCCTTCTATTGGCTACACATACTATGGGTGTGCTCTGTCATTGAAAGTGCCATCTAAAAATTAGAAATGGACATAAATAACATTATTCATCTGCCTGGAACTGCAGTTAAGAGGCAGCATATAGGACTAGTACAGTTACTGAGAGAATGTGGGGCAATTAATGTTTAAGTAACGTCTACTGAAATTAATTATCACACAATTTAAAAATCATTTTTATGAATTGATCCATTTTATGTATGAGTTGAAACTTCTTCAGAGTAAAGATGAGCTTTACAATTAAAATTCAGCCACATTAAGAATCAGATTTTCTTATTTTATGGAACATCTAGAGAATCAGTTTTTTAAAACATAAAGCTGCTCTGCTCCCTGCTCTTTCTTTTTTTCTTTTTTCTTTTATTTAGCAGAGATGAGTTTTTTCAAAGTCAGACATTTATCTGATTTTGATACCTTCATGTCTTTCTTGAATCTAAAATTCTGGTGTGGGAATCCTAGTCTCTGTGAGGCCAACGGGGAAAAATGTCTTCAATTTCCCTGGAGTTCAGATTTCATGTGATGTCTTCTGCCATGATACAGCTTTTTAATATAAACAAGTAAATGCCTTGTTAAGTAAATGAAGGAGAAGTTAACCAATTATAAAAACTCTATTGCCAGCATTAACATTTTTTTATTTTATTTTATTTCAGTATTAGATTACATATGAGAAGCTTATTAAAAGAGCATTACATTTGCAAAGTCAATTTCTGGAAAGTTGCTCAGTGCCAAGATGAGGGCTGCATAAACAGATTCAGTCATAAGTAATACTATGTTTTAATGCTGCTTTAACTGAGAAATGTTTATAACTATTGGAATTCCAAGTCCAGTACAATCTTGGTTTATGCAGGCCTATTTCTCTATAGAGGCAACTTTAAAATCTCAAGAATTATTCAAGTGCTTACTGTTTCTAACCTGAATTTAAATACTTTCCTAGAGTGGTGGCTGTGCCTCAGTTCCTTGACAAAAAATGATAATGCCATTTTTACTGTAATTTTCCATTTTCTCATACATGGTTTATTGAAATTGCAAACTGTGTGGCAAGGACTGTATTTTATTGGATAGGTGCAGACTGTCTAGTAAAGCGGTACCCATAATTTGGGAGACACTTCTAGGTACTGCTATAATATGGATGAATGAATAAAGAGCAACTTGTTACAGCAACACAATTTTTCAAGATAAGAAAAATATGTCTTGGACCTCCAGAACTATACTCCAATTCATACAGCTATGTGCACATGTTTCAGGTTCTTATGACTTTTTAATGACTTTCCTAGAATTCACTAGGTACACAACAAATCTGAAGGTCTACTTACCGCATTAATGGACAAGGATGCCATCAACTTTTGCTGTTAACAGTATTATAAAGTCTTCTTCTCTGTGAAATCTCATAAGTCAGAGACTCAATCAAAGCAAGTGTGCTAAGCAACTATTCATTATTTTAATTTTGTTGGAAATATCTCAAAAGCCAGTAATGATAGAGTACATGCCTTTTTATGCTAAAATAAAGTGTTGGCTATTTTGCTGTATTTCTCTGCATTTACTTTTGTTAAAAATAGGATTTCCATGCAAAACTTACAAACAAATTAAAATCCAGGACATACTCAACAAGAAATTTAATTATCAATGTTCTGTTCAACTAATTGTTTCATGGAGACAGCGTGCTTGATAAAAGGAGACTGCAAACAAATGAGTACACAAATAGCAGTGTAAATACATTCTACGAGATCAGCACCTTGCCCAGATTTTTGGCAGTTAACTCAGATTTTACTCAGAGTGAATCCCTTCGCAAAATCTGAGAACCAGAATTAGGCTTGAAACACATCTCTGAAAATTCAGTAAGTGAAATATTTCTGTTTAATGGATATTTTTGAAATGTTGTAACACCACTTTTTCTAGAACAGTCCAGAACCTGAGAACTTGCCTAGAAATAGGATCTTTCAAGTTCCTTTCTCTTTGCTCGTTGAACAAGGATGTGAAACACCTGAACGGGTCAGGTCCCCGGTCCTTTCTGGGCACATGGCTGCAGCTCCAGCTCCTGGCTGGTTTGAGCAGATAAACAAGCAAGCAAGGAGAGTGCTCAAGAGTTAAGGTATCTTTCCTGAGCCACTCTGTGTCTGACAAAATACAGAGTTTGACAAAACCTGTTTGAGGGCATTAGCAGATGGGAGCCTATAAGCCATCACTGGAACTGTTTGACCTAATTCTGCCACCAGATGAAAGAACCAAACAAAAGAACAAACTTCCTCTGAGATTGCTCCATTGAAAGCACCAAGAGAGATATGACGGATACTCTTCTCGGGGAGAACAGGAGGCCTGATAAGGCTAGGAGGACCTGCACAACAGAGAAGGAATCTTTCAGCATTTTTACGACATGAGAAGTGTTGATTTCTTAAGAGTAATATCTCCTGAGAAAGACTTGTCAGTAGCCAGGTTTCTGCTTGGTAAAAAGAACAGGAAAAGTTTGAAATTGTCAAAATATCCCATCTGAATTATTTATAAAGATTCTTTTTTTGTTGTTTTGTTAAAAAGCAAGCTTTAATTCACACTTTAGACAACTCAAAGGAGAAAGAAAAAAATAGAAAAATCCAAATGATTTTTTTTAAGTGCACTGGAAAACACTTTCACTGATATGACCCAGTAGGGTGGGGTTTCTTTTGTTTTCATTCTGCAGAAATATTGAGTAGTTTTCTTTATTTTATCCCTAACGAGCGTGGAAAAACATTTGGCCTCATGAATTCTCACAGGATTAGAAAATTCCTTGTCCTAGAAATTGCAGATTAGAAGACAGACAGGCTGAGGATGCTCTGTGAGAGGAGGCAGTGATATTTTTCAGTGTCAGAGTTTATTTGTAACAAGGCACTAGATATGATAATAGTGGTATTTATTGGGCTTTCAGGCAAAGAGATAGATATAGATAGATACCAGTAGTTATCACATTATTTTCCAACTTTTACAAAAATGAGATATATTTTATAGAGCTTACTTTACAAATAGCACAGAGAAAATATGGTTCATACCCTGAAGAATTGGGACATTCATTTCAAAACACGCTGAACAGGAAATTTTACATAAAGTAGCTCCAAGAGTTCAATCTCAAAGCAGCCTTGAGTGTTTTTGTTTGCTTGTTTGCACGTATTATTGGAAGGGAGGTTTTCATCATCATCATCTTTCTTAGGCTGGCAGTCACTGACAAAGCTTCACGGAAGGGTTTGTTAGGAGGGATTTGCCTCACGGGGATGCATGCTGGTAAGAAAACAAGGGAATGAGTACATACAGGGTTGCACAGTCCTAATCCCTCAATCCTAAAACTAAGAAAAAAGACTGAAACAAGTTATTTTTCTAGGCAAGGGAGAGGAGAGAAGGCGGCAGGACATGGGGCACACTGCGTAGTTGCTAACGGGGGATGCTATTTAGGAGCCAGAAAGCTATTTTTATTCTTCTGCTCCTCCCCCACTCTTCACTGAAGCGGCTTTTCATACAACTGTTTTCTTGAACTATAAAATCCCATACTCTTCTTATCCCCAAGAACATTATTTAATCAACTCTTTACAGCAACAAATGCATACATTCTTTCAGTATAATTCAAACAGACATTTTGTAATCCAAAACACACCAGAAATAACGCTGCCTGTTCCCTTGCATTCGGGAGTCATCTTTTGTGTAATTATGAAGAAAAACTGCTGGAAACAAATTGAAAAATGTAATAACCGGTTTGCTGCCCATGATTTACATGAAGGGTACCCTGACAGCACAACAGCATTACTAATTATGATGATCCAAATCAAATTCCCTTTGAGGCCGGTCTCTATATCACTGTACCCAACTGTAAGAGAGATATCTAAGAAAATCACCTATTATTTGTCACTTCAGAGCAACTGCAGCCAGCATCCGACATTGGGCTAGTGGTATCTCTCTGACAACCTCCCAGACTACACAAATTGTTGGTGAGCACCACGTTAATTCAGCCTGTCATCAGCTCTCCATTCCACCGCTGTAATTCAAAAAGATGGAGTACCTGTGATCTCTTAGAGGAAAACACTACTCTGGGAAAACATCTCTCCAGGTAGATGTTACAAACTACCGTGTCCTCTCCCTTCTAGATCTGCCGTAATTGACAGGTGCTGTGTCGAGAGTGCGGGAGCCCTCCTGCCTCCAGTAAAATTGAGCCCCCGTACCAACGCGCGCACCCGAAACGCAGCAGCAAAGCTTGGGCTGGCACGGGGATGCAATTCAAAACCACATCAGGCCTGTTGTCAAGGCAGGGAGAGCAGTGACTGCACACTTCAGCTCCCAGCGCTGACACTTGTCTCTCAAGACTATTTGCTCCTCAGATGTCTTACTCCAGCTTGTCCTCTCTGGAGTGCTGCAGAACATATCCTTTTTTCACCGTCCCTCAGCATACGCATTTTAGGCTCAGTGTTCAAACTTTTATTTAGGAATACTATTCATAGCAGAATTTACTTTTAAAGAATAAAGGTTGGACCCAGGATGTTTGTTTCTGATCTAGAGGATTGCTAAGCACACACAGCAGTGCAAACGCATTTACCAGCAGACAAATCGTGGACTTGGGGTATGCTCATGCCAAAGTGACACAAAATTACCATTATTCTAGAAGGCAATTTTTTTTCCCAGGTTATTTCTTATCCATACATTTGTTCATACCAATGCAATGCAAAGTAACAGGATGACTAGCATTTGAGGCAAAATACACTATTTTCAGACCAGATACCAGCTGTCAAGTTAGATAGAGAATACTGCATCAGAAATTTTACAGCCCAGTTCACAAAAATTTTATGTGTTTGTAATTCATGTTTTTGTGTGAAATAGTTGTTTGAATATGCCATGCACAGCGCGCCCAATAAGTACATGCATAAAGACCAGTCAAGGATTGTCTTGGCTCAGAGAATGGTCAAATGCATTCTAAAAAGAAGAAATGCATGATGGTAAAATGCCCATTATTGCACTGGTGAAAATCTGTGTGCAAGTTCTTAAATGGAATTTAACTGGATTTCTCTTATTTGTTAAAAAAACAAGGCACAGACACACAAACACACTTTTTTTTTTTTTTCTTCCATTAAGTGCCTCAGAGAGAAGTGAAGTGGAGCAACTGACAGAAACATTAATAATTTTAAGACTTTCAGATCTTAGGACCGGATCTTTTGTTTCTCCCACGTTGTCTCTGGGACTCTCCAGGTCAAAGACCTTCACCTAACAAGCTTCTCCACTGAGCCCCAAACATAGTCTGTGGCAAATGTTAGGCAGCTGTTGTTTAAGGTAGTGCGTAGTTATTTCTTAGTAAAACTGATAAAGAAGCTAGCACAAAACCAAAGATGCCAGCCTCAGAAAACCTCAGTCACTTTCCATTTTTTTTGCTGAAAAGACATTCACATTATAACGTATAAGTATGCAACAGGATCTGATCCAGGAATGTATTTATTACTTCCGCTGACCTCCAAGGTTAGATGAGTCCTTGAATTCACATCACAAATAGGTTGAACTTAATATCACAAAGACATTTTGAATGCGGTGGACAGGAAGTAAATTAATAATAGACTTTTTATGCTGAATGTGATCTTTTTACTATAACCGTAGCATGCACTCAGAGCTACAATAAAAATGCTGTACCAACCTATTTTTTTTCATTTGCAACTGAATAATATTAATCTCATCTGAAAAGTAATGGTTCTAACAAAACTGACTGTAGTGCAGGCAGTCAGCATTTTCAAGTCTAGCCGTTCCCAGAAGCACAGTATTTTGGAGGCAGCCTTTGTAGAGTAAGATCAAAAATGCAGAGATATCTTCTGAGTTCTGATAAAGGCAGGGCTAACAGATTTTGCTGGTGTTGATCACCTACCAGCTCAGCTTCACTGAAGATAAAACTGTAAACTTGCATTCAAGTAAACTTGAAACTGGCATCTCAAAAATCCAGTCAACCTCTTAGGCATCAATATGCCGATGTGCATTTTAATTTCAGTCCCCCCAGCATGCAAATACTGGTTTACTAGACTCATTCAAGTCTCTGTGTCACTGCCACGGGCCAGCCTTTGTCCCCCAGGAGCCTTGCTTTTGGCTCAATACCCTTGAATTTTCAGTCAGCTGCTCAGAAAAATCAACCTGCCATTTAGCACTCAGTTATGCAATTAAGAAATACCAGCACTATTAGAGAATATTGCATGAAAGACTAAAGGAAACATATTTCTGGGACAAGAAAATATCTGTTGTTTACTGTAATGTTAAGGTTATGTACCCATAATGACATTTTTGCTTTTTTAGAGTTTATTTTTAATTTGCGTACCTGAGCAAGACAAAGCAAGACAACTGACAATTTATTAGCTTATTCTTGATAGAGAGAACTCAGGTCACACAGCCACAATGTGTAAATGGAGGCAGCCACATGCTCAAGCCTGCTGTTACTAAGAGTTTTTGGTCCAGTTCAGCAAAACACATTGTTTTACATGGAAGAGGAGGTTTACTGACTACTGTGAGAACATGCATATGTTTAAAGTGCTTTGCTGGAGAGCAGCCATAGTGCTTAGCATCTTACAGGAGTACATGCTCCGCTCTTCAGGAAGAAATGACAGACAAAAGCTTCTTAATATGAATCTTAATATTAGCTGGTGTCAAATTGGAGCAGCCCCACGGATATGAACAGAGCTCTCCTGATTTTTTTTTTCTTACCAGCTGAGGGACTAGCTCATTGCATCAGCCCACTTGATGCTAAAAATCTTCCCATCTCTAAGCTCGGTTAATTGAATGCAGAATACTCTATGCATTTTCTCTCTCCTTTTTCCTTTCTGTTTTTTTTTTTTTTTTCTTTATTTGGCAAAGTGCCCTTATTATTTTGTATCCTAAAGCATTAGAGGCTAATAAAGAGAGCAAATGGAGAAGGAGATGGAAAAGGAGTTTGTTTGTACTTCACTCTCCATTGGCCCATTATGTTTAAATCCATTATGTAGTTTACCTGATGCTGTGTTCAGAGCAACTGAATGCTGTAGTTCTTTGTAATACTGACATTTTCTTAACACAATTTAAATTTAAACCCTTTATTAGTCCAGAGAAGGCTGAGCATGAAACAATAGTAGCTCTGGGAGAGTAATTATTTCTGTTCCATTGTCTGGGATGTTAGAGCTTTTGATTAGTTACACTATACAGTACTTAACAGCTAACCAGCCTCACGATGGTTAACAATACATGAGATTTTCCCTGTCCCAGCAGCACTCCAAGTACTCCTGAAATGTTGGCTCTGTCTTTAATCTTGTTATTCACAAATACCTCTAATTTTCTGGGGCGTGTGTGAAAACTACTGTACTGCCAGCAGCATAGAACACCATGCGGCAGGCTCTGTTGGGAAGGGATCTCTGTAAAATGGATGCATGAAGCTGTGGGTTGTAAGCCATTAAGCTTTCTCAGTACGCTTCTAATGAGCTTATGATAGCCTCACAAAATGACTGTTTTTACTGCAGCCTAGTAAATTACAGTATGTACAAATTAAATCAGTGGGACCCAATGCAAGCTGTTCCTCATCAGGTTCAACACTTCTTTTAAGAAGTGAAAAATTATGACATACTAGAACAGCTATATGTTTCAGTCATGTCATATGCTACAATTATCTGTATAACACTTCTCATTGTGTCCCGCAGAAACCAAGTACTTCCTCTCTTGTGCTGCTCCTTCATGTTTCAAAATTGGTGTTGTAATGTATGTGAATAATAAATTTGTCTCAGCTGTTAAAAGTTAAATGCCAACAAAATAGCTCTCTGAAGCCTTGATCCTTTTCCCATGGAGGCCACTGGCAAAATCCCAACTGATTTTTTTTGATCACTTGTAACCTTCTGCATTATATTAAAACTGCTTTTCATATATTACCTCCTTGGCAGTCACAGGGCACCATTAAAATGCTCATAGATGTTATTTCCACATCTTCACATATTACCTCAATTCTTTCTTCCACCAGTTTTATTTTGGTGTGACCTGAGTGGATTAGCTCCTGGTGTTCATCACTCCAAGTGACACCACTATAAAAGAAACCTTTTGGGGAAGGGGAATTGGTGTATATATTACATGAAAACATGTCTCTCTCTCTATTTCTTTCTCTGACTTTCTCTCTACTTCTCTTTTAATACTATGGCATCTGAACAATATTAATTACAGTTTGCTAAACAGTCCGAACTGTTTTAAAATTACTACTTAAGCACCACTGGAACTGGAATTGACTTGGCCCTGTTGAACCTAGTAGGGCCACACCAATTTACCTCACCTGAAGACAGTTTTGTTTATATTTTTAACTGAGCAGTCCATGGCATCAAGACGTAAATTCCTCAGAAAGTGTCTAAAGGTAAGTGGTGACATTAATACTCTATAAACATGATGTACGGTTGTTAAGACTGTGCAGAAGGCGTTCTGCAAGATGACTTTTACTACAGGGGCTTGAGGCTGGGCAATAACCACCAGACGTCCTGCTGGAGGTGGTACAGTGCAAACAAGCTGGTGATTCAGACAGGTTTTCCAAAGGGTGGCGGGCCCGCAGAAGAATTTCTCAGGTCCTGAGGCTGGGTCTGTGCTTCAGCTCTGTCCCAGTGTACTCTTGGAGGCTGACTGGCTGCAGAGCATCTTGCTGCTCCCTGCTTCAACACTGTGCTCTGGCTTCAGAGGGGTCTTTCTTCTGGTCACTCCTTGGCACTCCCAGCTCTGCCACAGTTTAGCTGGATGGCTGCGAACGGACAGGGCAGAGGGAAACGTGGTGAGTTTCTAACAGAAGCCTCATCCTCAGGAAGTCCTGTGTGCGCCTGGGTTCATATCGAATGTTATAAAAATTAGCAAATGTCCTAAAGCAAAAGGTTCTATGGGAATTGATGAGCATTTTTAATGACAGCATGAGGTGATGAGGTTGTGGAACAAGGGCAGTGTTAGCAAATTCAAGCATCTGATAGGCAGTAACAGATCCCTTTGCAAACTTGAAGTCACGACATTTCAATACTCATGAAGAGAATAACGCTTTTTGCCTTCCAGTTTTCAAGCCTTCTACTTCCCATTTTCAAGCTTTCCCTAAAAATCTTGTTAGACCTTACCTTTAAAAAGCTGATGTATTCACACAGTCTTCGTATTCAAGCATAAAGAAAAACACCAAACATCACAAGTTACACAAATTATTCCTAAACCTGTCTGAAATGAAAATCAAAATACGTTGAAAAGAGAGAGCAACTAGACTGTGAATGCTTGGTTAAAGCAATACTGACTGCAAAGAAAATGAAAGATAAAATGAAAATATTTGCTACGTTGCCATGTCCCTGCAACACTCAAAACTTAAAACATGCATGCCAAGCTGGAAACCTGTTAAGAAAAACATTTAGTTCTGTAAACAAAAAACCCAAACCAAATTCGAATAATATATAAAAGGTCAATTAACTACTGAAATGAAGATGAACTTCAGGTGATTTTACGAGCAGTTAGGAAAACTTGGCAAAATACCACTTCCCCCTCCTACTGAAATGACGGCAGTTTTGAGCAACTGTATTTCAGATGGCAGCAGTATTTGGAGCAGCATTCTAGCATCCACAGTATTAAGCCAGTAGGATATATTAGTTTTGTTCATTTTTCATTTGCATATTGATCCAAATACAAGTAACAATATTGACATATCTACTACTGCATGCCCATTTCATGTATGTATGCAAATACTCACACACATACACTTATATGCAGAAAACAGAGGTATTTTCCTCCCTCGTTTTGTCCATATATTTGTCTATCTCTCCACTACTGGACTGTGCCTGCCATTAATTGACCTCTGAGAGATCCTGTCCACTACCACATATAATAGAATGTTATGTAGTTATAAATAGATAGTTCAGCCTGTCTTCCTTCCTTCCTTCCTTCCTTCCTTCCTTCCTTCCTTCCTTCCTTCCTTCCTTCCTTCCTTCCTCAGGTATGTTTTAAAACCTGGCATCATATACCACGCATATGTGAAACATCAGAGATGATTAGTACAGACAGGAGATCGGAAAACCATGAAGCACTTTTGAAACCCTGATAGGAAGTGACTCTTCCTGGTTGTTGATTTATTGATGCTGACAACATTAGTTTTTTTCTCATTTAAAAAAAACAAACCTGAAAGTACCTTGGTACTTGGAAAAATACTGAAGCCAAGTAAATAATGGGAAAAAACCCCCACCCTCTGTAGGATTAAATGTCCCTGCTCCTGAAAGAACCTGCATGTGTATCTTCAAAAAAAAAAAAAAACCCAACCAAAAAAACCCCAAACAAACAAGCCAAAAAAAAAAAAAAAAAAAAATAAAAAATAAAATGGTAAAAATGAAGGGCTTTCAGAGATGCTTCTTTACAAGCATCCAATATAATTTTCAGATGCTTACAAAGATCCAGCCCAGAAGCTATTTTGTTTCTTTAGAACTAGAGCCAGTATTATTCAACCTTTGTCAAGTCAAGGTCTGGGAATAACACCACCTTTTCAAAAGCTGTCTTCCAATAGCCATACACCAATAAACTGACTAATGAGGGCATTTGACTTTCAAGTATCTGGAGAAGGCTGAACACATGAAGTAGTAATTTTAAAGGTGAAAGTTTCTTAGATATTTTCTTTTAAAGGGCATAAGATAATTGCCTTTTTCTTTACTAGCCCTTTAAAAATCACTTGCAGATCTGTTTTAAGTCCTTTTAACACAAAAAGATGCAACTAACGTGTCAGTGGATTGTGAAAGCCACCAAGAAACCAGAAGATTTCCACACCCTCAGTTTACTCTGGGAACCAAGTGCATTCATGATGACAACAAAGACAGAAATATTATGTTATTTTAGCTTATAAAAAAAGACTAAGAATGAATGTTGTGGATTAAAGGATTAAAGAAAAAAAAATCAAATAAAATGGACTCCCCAAGCCTTCATAGTATTTAAGCCAAGCATATGATTTTTAAGAACTTAGATAGAAAAGCTCAGAAGCATACATGCTTTCAAAGAGACTTGCTCTGGCTTCATGTTGGTGACCACATGTGCCTTCCCCCTATTTCACATCTGGTGGGCTTGAAGCCTCAGGCTTTGACTACAGCAGCAAATTAAGGAGTTCCTGAGCACTGGAGTGCAGTGAATATTGCTGAATTTCTAGAGTCCTGGCACTGTTCTGGCCCTGGCCAACTGAGCAGTCCCCCAAATGCTTCTCAGGCACATCCTCAGAGTTAACATGTTCAGAGCAGCTTGCGTGCACCCTGTTCTGGATTGCAAGAGATTTGCAGTGTGGAGGCAAGCCTTTGAATAGGCAGGCCTTTGAACGGTACAGAAGCAGCCAGCTGGCCTCCTTGAGAAAAAATATTTGATTTAGTATCACAGACAGACACTGTGAATAGCTGCCATATACTCAGGCTTGAATCACGCATCACCAGTTCACCAGCTTTTTGGATCTCATGCGTCTGATGGGTAGAAGAGCTGTAAGAGACATCGCAGCGAAGTATATCATATGTCTAGGTTTCCATGATATTCTCCATAAGGCATTTCTAATGGTAATAAACATTTTGCATTTTTGTGTTCAGGTGTCTGATGAACATGTTCAGATATTTAGCATAGCTGAGGGACCCAGCCAAGGCCATGTTTACTCAACCATGTAAATATTCTTCACATAGTTAATGTGCTATAGCCTGATTCTGTGCACAGCTACAGGAGCAAAGGTCTACAGCTCTCCTGATTATTCCAAAATATTTTCCCTAAAGCTGAAACCCAAGAGAAATTTCTAGTTTGTTTTCTACCTTGCTGCTAAAGAATCCAGAAAAAATTCCATTGATATCAGAGGCTGAATTCCAGTTGTCTCCATCAGGTCGATAATTTTGCACATGCAACCAAAGCCACTGAGAGAGCCAGATTCTCAGCTGGTGTCCATTGACTTTCATGGAGATAGGCCAGGTTGCATTGGCTGGGGATTTTGCCAGAGATGTTGACAAAAAGGTGCAGATGAAAGATTCAGCTATGCGAGGCTTATAGTTGGCACATCTAAAAGTAGCAGAAACACCACTACAAGGGACACATTTACTGCAAAGTACAACAGGGAAAGAAAGTATATTCACAAGATGAATGTTTCTAACCCTCTTAGAAAGCATAGGGATATGTCAGGCCGAGATTTCCCCACAAGGAAACCATGGCCAAGATGACTTTGTTCTGTCCTAAAAGGCTGTCTTTAAATTGCCTTCTTTCTTTCTGCTGTAAGGTTAATAACCATAGGAGCAAAACCAAGCAAACCACACACTGTTTGAGACAAAACATACTCTCAACAGCATAGCAGATCATTTCAGTGGTAAGAACTTTGTGTCCCAAACTATGGCTTATGACTTCTTCTTGGCTGATGGGGAGCAGGGCAGGGCCCCGGAGCTCCAGCTGCAGAGCTCTTGCATATATGATTAATCTGTGTTCAGCCTGATGAAGGAAGTCTTGAAATGAAGACAAATCCTATGGATGAAGTAGGTAATAGGTGGTCAGGTGAATATCCAGGTGAACAGTTCATGCAGGCTTGAATCATCTGCCTTCATCTTGACTCTGATTCCTCATTGGTGTTTCCTGTAACGTGGGTAGTGATGCTATCCTGAGACTTGGCCTGCAGCTCTTTTGTATCAGCTACTTTCTCTTTTCCCTCTAAAATGACTGCTATACAAAACATAGCAATGAATATCAGAAAAGATCTGATAATCGGTAATGAATTATATCCAGGGGAAAAATGTATATTTTTGAGAGGAAAAAAAAAAATACATTAGATGATAAACTGGGTAAAAAGTGGACTGAGATTTTATGTTGAATGTACATATGAACCTGACTGAGGTATAAAATTTTCCAAACCATAAGCATATGTGTATCTCCTGATTTTGCATTGCTCCTTTTCAAATGAAGACAAACTGAAACCTGCACAGGATAAAACCAGTCATATTATACAGCATATAACAGCCTATGTGTTGGGAGTGGGAACTTCTCTGAAAGTAAAAACTGACTGCAACATAATTTCTGGAAGTTTCTAGTGAGACAGCTGATACCAACAACTGTTGGAAACACAATACTGGAGAGAATGGATACTCGTCACATCCAATGCGGTATGCACCCTGGCCTTGAGAAGCTTAATGTAAAGAAAAAATATATGCTTGCCCTGCTTTGTCTTTTATCAGTGAAATGGTGGTTGTTAATAATCTAACCATTTAATATACCACTCTATTTATTACTGCATATTTACTGAAGCACAAATCATTAAAATTATCCTTCAGTGCAAAAAGAGAGGAGCGACTTGCAAGCACTATGCCGTGTGATCCATGGAACTGGGCTAGGGCATTTACTCCCCTCTCCTTTTCCATTCATTATGTGTCTGATGCTGCTTATGGATTAAGTGGCGTTCCTGCTGTAAACAAAAAGTAGCTATATATAAAGGTTATTGTGCCTCTGCTACAAATTACAGTTGGAGACAGACTAGTCCTGTTAAAAATACAAGTAGTGCTTTATCATGTTGAACCTTCAACACCCTTAAAGACGTTACAAATAGAATATTAGTACTAACTCTAAACTCCTCCTGCTCCCTTCATGCCCTGTGTACTATGGTGTGCTACTTCTTAGGCTTTAATGTAGGTCTTTCACAGAAATTCTCCCCTTTGTGTCTGCTCTTCCCAAATTTGCATTAAAGCTGCGTCATTATGTGCTATATGACACTTCATGATACATAAAATTGACGTGCTGCTTCTCCTCACCAGACCACCAAAGAATGAATCAGGAGCCACAAGCATGTATTGAAAGTGTACTCTTGAATAATGGTTCAGGATCATTCTTGAACTCAACATCCTGTAAATATTCAACACTTCTGAAAGTTTGTATTCATCGTTTTAGGCAGCCAAAATACAGATTCATGTCCTTAGTTTAAATACACATTTTTTGTTCAAGGCCACATCAGCAATTGGTGCTAGAATTTACCAGAAGTCAAAAAACAGCGATCTTGATTTTGTAGATTTTAACACAGGCTA
Source organism: Grus americana (assembly GCF_028858705.1). Classification (NCBI taxonomy): domain Eukaryota; kingdom Metazoa; phylum Chordata; class Aves; order Gruiformes; family Gruidae; genus Grus; species Grus americana. The sequence goes on from NC_072853.1 coordinate 41,148,788, forward strand.
TATATATTTTTTATTTTTTGTGTTTGGTCTCCAAAGATACTTGTATAAATCTCCCAGCAGTTTGTACAGATGAAATATTATCTGTCTATAATAGTTTTGATGGATCCACTCCCCCTCCTAGTTCAGCTTGTGTCGTTGTCTTAATTTGAAAACCAATTAATTTTTTAAAAAGTCAACATCAAAGCTCACTAGAAGAATGTCACTCCCAAAAACCCATTGGTCTCTACTACTGTCAAATGTCTTTGGAAAATATGCTGTTCTGAGTCCTCTTAGTTTACCAATAATCATATAGCAGCCACCTTCAATCAAAGCTTAAAGAATAAACAGAAATGCTGATCCTTCCAAAACTTTGTCTCTGATATTTTTTTAAAATATTTTTATGATTATTATTACTCATGAAGAATTTAACCTGTAGTTTACACTGTGAAATAACCAAGCCACCCATAGTCCATGATACACATATTGCTTGCAAGCATTCTTTGTAATGCTTTACACTTTCTGAGAAATATGTAAGGAAAAATATGGGCTGATGTGAACTACTGAGATAATAAAATAGTTGCAGAACAACAATCCCTCTTAGCTGCAATTAAATGCCATTCCACCAATCTCAAAACCTTCAAATTTTTAACTTCAAGACAATGCTTTGTAATAGTCAAAGTGTTAGGCTAAAGAAGCAGGAATCATTAACTTTTCTGGATAGCTTTGAAGCTGACTCCTTCATTTAAGAAAGCACTTAGTCCTTTTATAACATTTTCCCCATTTCTGATACCGATTTCATGTTGATTTCCCAGCAGTGGAATTCCATTCACTTCAGTAGAAGGCTTCATGATTTACACTAGCATAAATGAAAATACAATCAAGTTCCTCATTTTAAAGATGGAAATCATAGTTATCATTCTCCCTTTGGGTAATGTAAGGATTAATTAGTATCAGTCTGTGTTCATGAAGTGTTTTAAAAAAATATAGTGGTAACTATGATAAATATTATTCCTTTTGCGCTGAAAGTTCATGCTGACTTGCAAAAATGTTTCTAAGTTAGATCAATGTAGCAGAAATTTGGGAAGGTGAAGGTCTAACTTCTTGATAATGGAGATTTACAACCTTGTGAAATTTTCCAAACTTGAAACAATATTAATTATAATAATTCATTCTTTACATCATACTCATTCCTTCTTCCTCTTTAAGGAGTTAATAATAAGTCTATTTTAAACATTTGAAATACATCTGAATAAGAAATAACCGTATACCTTAAGGTAACCTCCTCTTCCTGAATTCAAAGGCAGTTTTCATTCCATTCTGGCAAAGTAGAGAGGCCTAAAATTCTGAATTATTAATGCCGGCATCCATCCTAAAGTCTCTTTAGAAAAGAGATAAAAGAGGCCTTGTTGCAAATGACAATTAGATTTACTATCTATGTAAGATCATAACATTATCAAGTGGTAGCAATCTTGTAGAAGAAAAAGAAAGCAATTAATAACTTTGAAAAGAAATAGTTAAAATAGACACAGATGTTATCAATGAATTTGCTAAGTTCCCTAAAGAAAGAATTGTCCATGTACATAAATTTGGAGCTGGGGTGAGTTGAGAACATGAAAACCAATCAGGATGGCACACAAAATAGTGAAAATAGGGGCTTTTGCTGTGAGGGGTCTTCATAAGGATCTAAAACCTGACTATCCCAATTTATCATAAATCTTCCATGCTGCAAGTTAATATTAGAAATCATAAAGGACAAGACACAACAAACTTGGCGGTGTTCAAAGATTGCAAATGAGCCATAAACACCTGCAGATTGCCTGCTCAAAACGAAACAGCCCAGCACACATCATTCATCTGCCCACTTTAATTAACTGCTTCCTAAGCTAAACTAATCAGAGAAGTGATATGCGACTGTGCACGAGGAACATGCTAGAAACAATGGATATTTTAATGTAAAGCCATGTAGCAGCCAGATAAACAGAAATGACAGTTTTTTGTAAAGACGCTGGAAACTATAGGACATGCTTGTAAAAAATCCAGTTCTGATATGCTCCCTTTTTTCTTTCAGCTTGTGCCCTGTTATATCCCACCCCTTTCCTGCATAACCAAAATACACATGTGAAAGAAATAAACTGAACTTTGATGTTGTTTGGACCAATACAGAAAGTTTGTATTCAATTGTCTGGCTTTTGCCCAGCAAAGTGTCAACTGATGTTCAGATCGGTGCTGTTTTTTCAAGCCTGGCCTTATGAAATGGGAACTTCACATACCACCGTATCCTTATATTAGTAAGGATTTTGCATATGTCTCATGAAGATTTGTATCCACAAATGGATCTCAAGCCAGGAGTTGTGCTCTTAGGCTACATCCTCCAAAGTTTCCAAGTTATGAGCCATTCATTGCATGTCGGTGGAGAGCTATAAAGGCAAATGCCAAATTCTTTCCTAGTGTCTGTGTCACTGAAAGAAACTAAAGCACACCTGTATAGTTTTGCTTATTTCTCAGCTGAATGAAGCCAGAAATCTGGACCCGGACTTTATAGCATTTAAACTGGTATACATGTCAATCATCTCATTCATGTTAAGTTCGTATTTTTACATTTTTTTAGTTTAAAAGGTCCTGCAGATTTTTCATACGCTTCATTATCTAAGGTACATTTTAGACAAATTTATTCTAAATTTCACAACTGCGCCTACAAAAATATGATATCGATGCATAAACACACTTCATATATAAATAAAATTGATTCTCTCAAGTAACACGTATATATCTATCGTGAGTGGGATTAAAGTTGGATTGGAATAGATTTGTTTCACAGACACTGGTAAGCTTGGGCACTAATGCAGCCTGAACACTTAATAGAGTGCACAGACAATGAAAAGATGTGCAAAACCAGTTACCGTGTGATGTCTGAACCTTGATCCACTTCATCCAAGAAACGCCTCCTCCGTTTGCATCTTGCCAATAAGAGACAAACAAACAACTCCCCTAATACGGTACAGCATCATGAGGAAATCAAACATCATCCCCTGCACTGTGGGAACAGATCTATAGAAAAGACACTCATGAAAGAAGGGATAAAAATTCTACCAACACTCAGAAAAGTGAATGTTGCTAATGACCGAGGATATGCACAGACTTTGCATTTTTTATGCCAATTTCATGGAGTATTTCTGTTACAAAACTGGTTTACCCACACACACACACACATTTGAAACCAAATATATATGATAAAAATAAAACATATATCTACATTTTGTTATCTAAACTTTTTTTAATAGGAAATAGATGAAAAAAAAAAAACATTTTAATTACAAAATATTATCACAGAGCCTCATGAGGAAGGTAATTCAGAAGTTGAACACTTTCATTTTCTTCCATGGCCAAGGTCATCAGCTGGACTATCCCGTGAGACACTTTTTAAGATTGTGAATGGAACAGTGTAGGCATCAGAACTCATGACTGCAAGTTACCTGCAGCCACTGAAGTCAAGCACCTGAGATGCTGCAGTAGAGAGAAATCTTAAATCCTAATGTCTCAGAGATACAACTGTATGTCAGAAGGGAGTTTTTACTGTTAGAATCTAGGTCTGTATACCTGCAATAGCAAACTACATGGATATTTTGGAAACTGTCTACAGACCCTGTGATGTTCTGTACTGTACTGTTGCCAGAGCTCTGCTTGTTGCTGGGAAGGCACTTATGTGATTAGGTAACCGTCCGTTCTTCTTTCAGGGTTGTCACGTATGGATTTCATTGTATAACAGAGCAAATAATTGACCACCAGCCATGGCTGATGATAGGACAGGTAAGACAGAAGACAAGCAAGAGAGAATGACAGGTCTATGAAATAAGAAAACTTCAATAGAATATTGTGTTAAATCATAATATATATATATATATATATTACAGAACAGGCCATAAACCTCTTCTGAGGTGCTGAGTGCAATTATTCATTATTGTTGTTATTATTATCACTTACCTTGTTCTTAAGATAATAAAAATTTATTAAATGGTAGTTCAATCTTTATTAGTAGGTATTTAATTAAGTGAATAGATTTATTGCACACATTTTTATTAATTGACCCATGTCAGGTAGCTATAAGGAAAAGGCAAATGTAACATACAGCTCTTTAGCTTTTAAATGTCAGCAATAGAATGATACAGCATTACAACACTTAGCAATTTTCTTATTAACTTCTATACTGAACTCTACTCCAGCCCATAAATAAAACAACAGTTACCCCTAATACATAAGAGAATTGAGTCAAACAGTATTATCAAAATGAGTAAGGATAAAAACTAAGAATAAGGAAAGAAAAAGAAGAAAAAGCAAACAAATTAAAATAACATGATACACTGATTTATATGACATGTTAATCATCTATTATTTATTCTAAGTGCTTTTTGAGTTCTCATCTAATTTCACTATAGCATCACAGATAGACTGTAGTCACCTTTTCCTGAATGTTAATAATTGATAAGCAATATTTAGCTTGCAAATAGGAAGCTGATGCATACTCTTTGGAAAGCCATGCATTGCAATGGCTTCTCCCCTTGGGTGAAATCTGCTCCATCTGCATGAAATCATTCTATAAAGCATTGAGGACTTTGGGAAGCAGAATCCACTCCTTCCAACCAGTATCTACAGTCCTAACAGCTGATCCTTACATTTTGTTCCTGGCTTACCTTCTTCACAGCTTTCGACACCCACTTGCAGAAAAAGAGACTTTTTTTCTGTGCATGTTGCTGGCTTGGCTCATCCTTTTTGCTTCCAAGGCCTCAGACAGGCACTGAACACTGCAAAGGAGAGTGTGCTGGATGTTTACGCAGGATAAATTTCACTGCAAGTGCCTGTAAAAAAGGATGCCTGTAGCACTGCTTATTGTTCTGGGAATCACACGAGCAATTTCTGGAGAGGATTCTGGAGTATCTAATGAGGAGAACTTGGAGTCAGCAAAGAGCTATGCAGATTTACATCAGCTCAGAGTGCACCCGGGGAGATTAGGGAATGCAGGGTGAATATTCACACTGTGTAGATATGAGCGGTACATTTTATGCTTACATTTGTCTTTACAAACTCACAGTTCCTTGATTGAACAACAAGGATGCAGTACGTTATAACTTCTACGTTTCTCATGAGACAAATTTTCACACTTTTGACAAACTAGATTTCGTTAATTTTCACCTTTCCACTCAGAGGTGTTTTTGTTTTCTTTGCTATCATATTCTGGGTATAAGGGGGAGTATAATTGCAAAACTCTTTATAATAATTTATCATGGTTACCTGCTGCTAAAGTTCTAGATAATTATATGGCCAGTTCTGTCCTGGCTATATTTCAACAACTATATGGACAAAAATCACCCTCAGAAATAAAATTTGTAACACACGAAAACTTTCTGACTTCCCAGCTGAGCTATAACGATTTATACTACAGAATCCCATTTGTGGTACATGTGTACTGGTACATTTTTTTACTTGAAATCCATTTGCCATATATGACAATGACTACTTAGCTTTATCCTTTTGCTGTCTTCTTCTAAGTCTTTTAATTCATCTGACTTGCTGGCAAAAATCTGTACAGATTTTGTTTATATCTCTCAGTGAAGAACAAACTTTTGATTATAAATCTTTTTTTCTCTCTGTGTGTGGATTTGCCTGAGTTTTACTTGAGTCATACAGTTGCTGATATGTACTGACATACTGGCAATACACAGATTAGCTGGCAAATCTATTAATTCTATATATTTTTTTGCAAAGAGGAGGAATGGTTCCCTAATTCTGAAGCAGTTGCCTTAATTTGGGAAGCTTATTTTGATATTTTACTCACACCATTAGAATGCCTATCAATTAGTCTTTCATCACAGTTGCTCCTACTAAATAGTCAGTTAGCATATTTAGTAATCATGTGTCCAAACCATTTGCTTCAAAATGTTCATTGTTGCCTCCAAATATGAAAATAACATAATTTCCCAACACTTGAACTGCTATCATAATGGACCAAAACCAGCTTAATTTAGTTGTATAAGTATTCCTATTTAAATCATTTTATCAGTAACAGCTGCAAATGAACCATGAAATTTAGCTGTTTTTCTAGTCAAGTATAATCTAGTGGAATATCTCGTGTAGCTTTAGATCTTGATATAGAATTTTCTGAACCAGTTTGTTAAGTTGATTCAGAATGTACATGCCAACCTGACTAAAGGATTTGGAGTTGATTCCTATTAATATAGGTTAGAATTAGGACAGAATATATCACCCAGCTCTGTAGAGACTCAGAATGGTTTCCAGAGGACTTAAATGATTTCCTTTTTCCACATAGACTCTTAAAATCTGTTTGGAAAGTTTTAAAAGAGTTTTATAAAATAATTAATTTAGAAAATTGAAAGGTAATGGTGAGAAATAATAGAGTATTCCAGGCCACATAAAAATTCTAATTACTCTTTCTGAGCAAGCAGTTAATAAAAATGGTTTGTTCTTCCTTTAAATTTTATGGAGCTTAGTAGGGATGTAATCCATTGATCATGTATCTTTGGTCTTATTTATATATCAAAATATAATATCTGCTGTTTACAAGTTTATATATGCCAGCAATTACTACACATAACAACCAAAATACTGTAATATGTACAATTTGATTATACCAATTTGATTAATTCTCATAAACAGATGGATGGTAGAGTGGCGGAAGCCAGAACTAGTCACTGTCAAAACAGCAATACAGCTTCAATCAATTTCTTCAAGAGGTATTAACTTCAATTTCAATATTAAAAGAAGTTACTTTAACATTATTTTTATGGTCTACCATGGGGTGCTTTTTTATTAGTGTCATCATGGATTATTAACAGACCAACCCTGCATGAGGAAAACCAGCCCTCTTCATGCCATTTATACATTTCTGATGTTTTACACAAAAGCTATGTTAAAACAACTTTACCAAGGTTTAAGATGTGCCTCTTCACATTAGGAAATGCCACAGTTACAGCGGCCTGGAAAGCCTCAGTTCAGTTCCCGGCATTATTAGTTGTCTACATGAACATATCACGTATTTCATTCCATGACCAACCACTATCTGAGCTTGCCATGAGACCCTTGCCCCTTCTGTACATAGGCTGGACAGTGCTCCTTGAATGAGTAGGCATTCAATATTTGTTTATTTGTCTGTTTGGTTCTCACTTTTCACCGGATGGCCCTAGGCTACATACATACTGAACAAACCAAGCACTGAGAAATAATTATCGTTTCCCTTGGGAGCATTACTATAGCAATCCTTCCTGTACCATTGAAATACCTCACAAATACAAATCCAGTTATCTGCACAAAAGCCCTGTTCAGAAAAGAGGTTATGCAACAATCAGCTTACAGATGGGAATTTGAAGCACACTAGGTTAATCAACAGTTTGACTTAAATTTGACTAATTTTTAAATGACCTGTTTTTCATAACGCGTAACAACGCGTAGAACCGTACATAGCCGGTTACAGCTTCTGTCAGCTTCATTCACAGATGTGAGCATAACATAGATCTTGAAGCAAATATTTGCATTGCAGAGGTCAGATTTCTGGCATCCACATGCAGCTCCCAAGATCTCGGAAAGATTGGTCTGAAAGGGAGGTTCATACAGGGGGCAGATGATTCTTGCTTCTTGGGAGGGTGGCTGAGCAAAAGAAAGAGGCATGACTCTCGTGGAAGGTCTCCAAATGGCAGGGAGGGCTCAGGTCACCAAGAGAGTGGTCAACATGAAGATTGCCATGACAGGGTGAAGAACAGGGTAAAGTCAATGAAAGGCAGAAATGGAACGGAGGCAAACTGACAACAAATGGCTCAGCACACATAATCCCTAAAAAAACAGACAAAAAGCATGAGATGTGTGAGAAACAGAACCACAGTCCCAACGCTGCAGTTACTCAAGATGGAAAAGGAATAAACATACATATGTGTGTAGGAGAGCTTTATAGCATAGAAGAGAAAAGCTACCATGTGACTAGGTGATCCAGACTCAAGACAGAAATTTCTGAAGAATGTCAGGCAATTATGTTATTTCAATTTAATTTAAGCATTTTATATTGCAACAGATGGGCAGGGCTGTCTCATTTATGTATTTATTTTATATTGTGTTAAAAAGGTCATGCAGGGGATCAGGAAAGTGTTATGTTTACCTTAGCTACTACACTTTGTGAAGTATTCTTTTCTCCTGGAAAGCAGGAGAAAGAGAAAGATTACTACCACAGTGGTCCAAATGAGCGTGATTGCTTCTGAAAAACTTTCTGGAGTGTAGAGTGGAGCAGGTAGTGGCAGAGATAAAATGGGAGACTCCAAAAAAATGTACCATCCAGTAAGACAAGAGGTCCCAAATTAGGTCTTAGGAGTGTCAGATAAGAGACTTTCCTGAAAGGTCCTAAGCAAGGTCTGTGGAGAGAGATATTGGAATTTTCCTTGAACTAAAAAGATGCTGCAGGTTAAACTTACAACACAGTATGGAAAAAGGTATAAACACTGCAGACACAGTGGTTAGGAAGTTGATTTGTTTCCAAACACCTTGTTTAATCTGTCTCACCCAGTGAGGCTTTCCCTATGTAGTGAGTTATCTTGCTGTAGTTTGGTTGGTTTTGTTGTTCTTTAAATAAAATATTACTTTTAGAGATTGGATGTCATTACCATCTTTTGGCATGCAATCAAAAGGCATGGCAAACAAGCTGACACTAAAGAGGGTAGGTGTTGGTCCATTGGGTATTTGAGGACTTTAGATGGCTACAGCCAGACACAGAGAAATTGAGAACCAGTAAGGAAATGCCCAGACCACGAAGGAGTCCAGTTAGCAGAGGCTGACTATCTTAGCAAAAGTGTATACCTATTAGAAACTTACAAACACCAAATGATGAGGCATGGGGAAAGAGGGAATTCTAAGAATGGACTTTGGAAAAGGAGAGAGAATCATAAGCAAAGCAACAATCCTGAAGTCTTGACTGGGCGGAATCAACCACAGCTATGTTGCAGTAGATCAAAGTGGATACTGACTAATGTAGGCATTGAGGACACGGTATTCAGATGGGTTGTATTGAGCATGTAAATGGATCTGAAAGGTTGTCCTTCACTGCTCCAAACCTGCATACAGTTTCTCTGCAGGCCATCAGCAGCCATTGCTTTGTAAGCTAACAAATACTCCCCCAAAAATAAATGAAATCATCTTTATTACAGTCAAAGCCTTCATTTGACTCTCCTACCATCTCAGTAGTTGTCAGTGCTGGGATCTTCCAGACATGCTTCCCACTAGAGGAGAACACAGAACTGCAGAGACTACTATTTGCTTTATATACCTGATCTCCTTTTAGTTATATGAAACAGTCATTAAACCAAGTACAACACCAGTGTGACACAAGAAAGTGCTATCATTTCAGAGCCCAGTGCCAGGTCTCTAGAAAGCAACTTGAAGAAGTGACTCTATTTACAGAACAGTCTGAGAATATATTCTTACTTTTTTCAAAAAACCCTTCTCAAAAACTACTTCAAACCCCCCTTCGCCCCTCCTCCCCTGACCCTCAAACCCCTGAACAATGCAGCATTTCCTCCAAGTCAATATGCTATTCACACATACAAAAAAGAGTCAGGTGACTATGTATAACGATGCCATCCAGTAATGCTTGCTTTAAAAACATATTTCCAGCAAAGACACAACTCCTAAAGAACAGACAACTTAATCAGATATCTCAGACCGAATATACAAATTTTTTTTTCTTACACACTCTCTTCTATTTCAAGCTTTATTTTGAAGGTAGCAAACTGATTTAATCTGAAAGAGATTAATTCATATTTTGTAGAATTTCACAAATCTTGAGAAGAATCAGAAGAGTTTCTCTGCTGTTTGAATAGTTTATTACTTCACTGCAAGTTCCAGTCTCCTTCTTACCAACAAACCTCTGAAAGAGCTCCATTCTTTCTGTATTTATAGGATTTTAGTACTCAGGTTTGGATATGGAGCACTTGCTTATCTTGATTGCCAGGCTTTTGTGATTCTTGCCCCATGTCAGCATTACCTGATTTGACTAACATAATCTTTATCTTGGAATCTCGACACTACTGTCAGGTCTCAGAGAAGCTCAGATTTGGTCCTTTGGACTATGTGATGACGCTTTTATGTTATACTCAAAAATCTAATTGAACAAGTTTTAAACAAAGAGCATCACATTGTCCAATTCTACACCTTCTATTCCAGCAAAAGTACAATGGCTTCTGTTTTCTAATTTTCCTGTTTTGTTTAACATAAAAACCCCAACACTCTGTTCATAGATCTCTTTGTTTCAGCTTCCCTTTCTTCGGTGTTGCTTATTCCTTCCTCTCTTGCATGCACACGTTTGGTTAATTTATCCAATTTAGCATGCATTGCATCTCCCTTTCGTTTAAGTCTCTCCCATGCTGTGAAGAATGACTGTCCAGGTCCATTTTATTTCTCTAAATATTGCTGCAATATCTGCAGGAGCTTCTTTTTCCCTAAAGGGCACTAAGACAGATGCTGTGTTTTCCATAATGTCTGTGAATTCTCTTGAGCACCCTTCACTGGGCTTCTATGTACATGACACTCCTAAACTGTTGTTGCTCTTAATGATCTGTTGCTCTACAGTAATCTTTTTCTCATCTTTCTCCAATGCTGGCAGAAAGTTAAGAATCAGAGAGAAAAGACTGAAAACTTCAATATTTGACCAGTTTGCAATTGGCCTAAAGCAGTGGGGGACAGGCTTAGGAAAGTATTTTGGCATCTACCTCCAATGCAATGCACAACCAAGCCTACAGGGGCAGTGTGTTGAGTTTGATGGACACCTACCCCTTGAAAGGACGTTGAAAACGGGACACATTTTTCAGAGGCAACGTGAATCAGTTACTTTTTTTGTCAAGTCTCATTCAGCAGAAAGCAGCGTCCTGCTCATTCCTTTTGCCAGGCAGCCAAGCACTGTATGCTGTATTTGCAGCTGACTGGATGAGGGGGCAGGGGGATATCTCCTGAATTCCTTTGGAGAGGCAAGCTAGGACAATGGCAAAGTCCAGATCAAATTTACTAGTAGTGCACGTCTGGATTGGAATTTGCCACTTTAGTAGCCTTCCATTAAAGCACGCTTAGTGTGTCCCTATATCTAATATTGATACTGACAGAACAGATAGCAATAGATTATTTTATTTTCAGTTTGTAAAACCCAAACCAGAAAGAATTGAGAATTTTCATAATCATGAATTTTTTCCATCAGCAGTTTAAATTAAAAATACTTTAAAAGGATTTATCCCAGGCAATGGTAGTGATTGAAAATTTTTGTCACTTTGTCTTTGAGAAGTTTCTGGTTCAATTCCCAGTGGGTCAGTTTCTACTTCAAATGTGATGCCATTGCTGCAATTGCAGAAGAAAGTCAGAAGATGATTAAATATGCAGAGCTGCAGATAGTAATGGTCAAGGCTGAATCTGCAAAAGAGAGGAAAATGTGAAATAGCAATACATGTCCTCAATCTGGTTTTATTACTGCTGATTTGGGATTTTAGGGCATTTATCTACCACCTTTCAAGTACCAAATTCTCTTCAAGAAACATATATAATTTACTTTCCATACTCATTTTTCTTAAAATATTCCACTGCTTATTTCTTGGACTTGTGGCTTGACCTTGAACTGAGACTTCAGCAAAATTAGTAGATTATTATCAGGATTAAAACCCAAATGGTATGCTATGCTTGCCATATGCATTTCAGGATGTCCATTCTAAGACTACTGAAAGAGGCTTTGAATATACTAAATATTCATCCTGTGAAATGAGGTCAATTTTTAGTGTTTTTCAAAAACTGAGACATGCAAAATCATTGGACATTGTCGTAAATTTTGGCCGTATGTGCATGTGTGTACTTATCTGCATGTATAAGTATGTATTCATACAAGTTTTAATTTTCTCTGACTTCCCTGAATAATTTGCTGGAAACTCTTTCCTTGTCACATGTTGTAATATGGACTTACCACGTAATTAGACATAAGGTGACATATTTAGTTATACAAAATATTGTTTGTCAAATAACATATCCACTGAATTTCAATAAATGTTTACTATATGCCTAGGTATCTAATTAAATAGGTGATAAATTTCATTAGAGAGATTCTTAAAGCAATTTGTTTTTTCTAAGACCTGGTCGCTTTTAACACTTTTAAATTAAATCCTTATTTCAGTGACTATATTTAAAGTGTGACTTGAATTCCCTGTAGTTCACCTCAGAGTTTTTTTATTTTTACTCCTGGCTAATAAACTAAGAGGCATACCAGTCATACCAGTAAAACCCCAAGCAAGCTGCCCTGTATCATACTTCACACTTCATCAAGATTCTTCCCTGTGTAGTAATACTATTCATAGGGTTTTATATTTGTTTGTTTTGTTTCTATGGTTATTTTTCCACTTACCTTAGAAAGTGTGATTGGTTTTTCTCAGCTTCCAATCTCCACTAGAACATTTTGAGTTGTCCAGAAAATCACTTAAAGCTCTTACTGGTCAAATAGAGCTGAGTGAACAGACATGTGATTTATCTACATCTGCCTGAACGAGGTGAAAACACTCTTTCAGACACAGGGAGAAAAATACAGAAATGTTTCACCTCCTAAAACTTTTTTTTTAAATGGCTTGGTTATTTCCTTTATAAATGGCATATATCTAGCTTTGTAGGCACCACAATTATATTTAAAAATATATTTTTAATCTTGCATCATTTTCTTGAAAATAACAACATAGAAAATCTCAAATTTAAGAAGTAACTTATTCTTTCTCATCCATCCCATGTCCTAATTCAAGCTATACTTTGTTAGGAAATACCCACAAAGCCAGAGGAGTCTTGCAGCACTATAGGACTCTGACAGATAAGCAGCAAATTGAGTTCCAAAAGCATGAACTCAGCACGATGGTTGAGAAAAGGTCTTTGCAGCTGTATCCCTTTCGTAGCATCACAGAGAGACTGGAAACTTGAATTATTCAATCACCATAGCATAATCTCTGTCACACAAGGATCATGACAATTACTCAAGTAACAAGGATGTGAAGGACAAAACAACTGGAACTTGCTTTTTAGATTTTAATGAGGCTTTCATGTGCCTCACACAGGCAAGCTGGGATTTTCCTCTTAGGTGTACCACCAAATAAGGCCTATATCCATAGGTAAAACATGGTGAAGGTTGTTCAGTTGTAGTGAAGCAGTGGACACTGTTTCAACCACCATCTCGCAGTTTTCCCAAGTGTTTAATTTTTAGCATACCTCCTGGCATGCTTTTGGACTGTGCCAACTCCTACTCCCCAAGAGGGTGTTTTGTACAATGTCACAGGTCTGTGCTCTTCCTTGGTGGCTGTGTGGCCTCTTTGGATGAGGCTGCCCTGTTTGCGAAGGAAGGCAACCAAACACGAGGAAGTGTGTGATGCCCTCTAGGTGAGTGCAGAGCAAGGCAGCAGTCATTGCCTATATTGCTGAGCAACAGCTATGAAGTCGTGCGCACCAAAGTTTTCTATCGGTTTCGCCAAAAGTCACTCTTTTTCTCAGTGTGTTATTTTGTCCATTCCTGTATTGATAAAGAATCAAATCCTCATTAAAAACTGTATTAAAATCTTACTGCCAAGCAGAGATGAAATATACTTTGAGACTGCCACCACATGAACAGTCAGAAAGATACAGAGAAGTTAACAAGCTCCTTAGGAAGTAAAGAAGATGCAGACAGACAAGGTTCTTCAAATCATAGGAGAGAGATGTCCTCTGGTTTCACTACCTACCAGTTTATCAAGCCCATCTTAGGCATGAGTTGAATATGTTTTAGGTAGCTCACCTGGCTCAAGGCCAGGTTGGGTGCAGCTTTGAGCAACCAGGTCTAGTGGAAGGTGTCCCTGCCCATGGCAGGGAGGTTGGAAACAGGTTATCTTCAAGGTTCTTTCCAATTCAAACCATTCTATGATGCTATGAAATCCAAATCCTCTACCTTTTTCACTCAGAGTGAGAATAAATCTAGCTGTAGAATCCAGAAGATCTGAGGAAATGGTGGTAGAGGTGGTTACATTCAGCACCACAAATCCTAGAGTTGGAGTCATCTCTCTGTCTCCTCTAGTGGCCTCCTCTATATCCTGAACATGTAAACAACAGCTGCAGGATGTTAAGAGCCACTAAAAGCTCAGTCCTGTGTTTCAGGTATTAAATTACTGAAGCCTATGGAGACTTATTTTTGTTCTGATTTTAGACATGTTGACTAAGAAAATCTCATGTTGACAAGAATGACATGAAATTGGAAGCTAATTTGTTGATGCTTGATGTCAGGAACAATATAACTTGTCCACTGATGCCACACAAGGAACTTCATTCCTAAATAAAGCACTTGGATAAAAAGCCATCCTCCTCATGTAATTAGGAACTACAAAGGGCAAAGTGAGAATTTGAGTTTTAATAGTGAAAGATAATAAATCCTGTTTACAATCGTTATGACAAAAGGCTTACTATACTATAACACAAAAGAGATGGAGAATTCAGTTTCAGAAGTATTCTGAAAGCATGTCACCTCAGAGCTATAAATAATGAATTGTTTCTATATGCTAAGGAAGTAAAAAAATGACAACATAGTTTGGCAATATCAGACAATGTGCAAGCCTTTATCCTTCACTGAAAATGCATAATTAATAATACCACAAAGCATGATCTACTATCAGAACATATTTCAACTACAGAAAATCCCAGGCTGGTGTCTTTAAAGAAAAGAACATTATTTCTTGGGTTAAAATCTTTAAACAGGTGATACCCTGTCTTTGACCTCAGCACAGGAAAGCACTTACTTACATTTCTGTAGGTGTCGAAGTCATGCTTTTTGTGAAAAGCTGAACAGTTGACACTATGGCCTATACGTAATATCTTAAGGGATATTAGGACAGATATGAGATCAGGTATTAATTGTGAAAAATTTCAATTACCCAAGTATTGATTGGATCAATGCCTCATTAGAATGAGATGTAGAGATAACATTTTTGAATGTAGTAAGTGGCTACTCTCAAGAAATATAAGTCTTAGAATCCAAGAAAAGATGCTGTTCTGGATTTGGTCATCAGTAGTGCACACAAGACAGCTCAAAAAGAACTAGTGGGATAGCCTTTCTGTAATAGCAACCACAATACAATTAGCTTTAATATTGTAGGGTAGAGAGCAAGCTAAATAAATCAATAGCATGTGGCTATACAATTTCTAGAAAGAAGATTATGTAAAAAAAGAGAAAATTTGTAAAAAACCCAAACACACACCCCCCACCAAAAAAAAAAAAAAAAGTGCAAAACCCCAAAATTCAAAAAGAAACATTCCAGAAAGCAAGAAGCTTAAATCAGACTGGAGTCTGTTAAAAATACTGTAGTGGAAAAAGAGTAAAATGCATGCCACTGCTGAAAAAGAAAGAAAAGCAGCCCCCAAATAACTGCCACGGGATCAATGGAAAGGCTTAGAAGGCTATCACAGGGAAAAGCTTAGCATTTAGAAAATGGAAAGCTTGCCAAAATGAGTAGAACTCCATAAGAAAATGATAGGTTAAATATAAGCAGGAAATTGAGCAGTCTAAAAATAATTTGAAGTATACCTTGCAAAGGATGTTCAAACTGATAACAAAAAGTTCTTTAAATACTTTGGACACTGTGAAATTGGTAGGAATATTGATGACAAGTGTGTAAAAGCAGCACTCAGGGCTGACAAAGGCCACAGCAGAAAAGCTCGGTGAATTCTTTTATGAAGACAATCCCACATTGGAAATACTCTTTGCAGCAGATAAGTCAGAGAAGGTAGATCCATTTGAAATAAATATAACTCAAGTACAAGACCAAACAGATAAGCTGGAAGTCAGTAAATCACCCAAACTGGGTAGCATTCACCCAAGGTTGACCTCCATGTGAACCTGCAGAAGTGCCACCCCAGGTGTGTGACCAACAGCGTTACAGTCACCGTGCCATGTGACAACAGGTGAATTGCCAATATAAGTTCCTAGAATGAGAGCCCAGGAGGGGATCCTGTAAACTACAAACTGCAGTGGTATCCACCCTAGGGAAGATGGTGGAGTGCATATCAAAGAATGGGATCGATACAGTCTATATTAAAGAATAGCATCACTGAGCAGGCATGGTCAGCTGGGCAAGAATCGGTGTGGCTTCTGCGAAGGGAAATCCTGTCTCCCTGACCTGCCAGAGATACTTATCAGTATCAGTAAGCACATGGATAAAGGACACCCAGGGGCAGTAACATGCCTGGAGTTTCAAAAAAACCTTTGAAACAGTTAGTCTCCAGAGGTTATTTAAGAAACAAGGTTACAAGAGACAACAAAAAGACTTGAGACTGAAGGACAGAAATCAAAAGGTAGGACTTACTTTCCAGGGTGTACAAGAGTCAAGTGGGGTCCCTTAAGGATCAGTGCCACCATAGTTTTTATCTTTCATCATTGTCCCCAAGGCAGGAAAGGGTGTGTGAATGTGAAATCTCTAAGTTTCCAGATGAGCCTAAGCTCTTCTGGGAAGTCAGGTGTTATGACAATGCCAAGAAATTCCAGAAGAACTTCATCAAACTGAGTGAGTGAGCAAAAACATGGCAGATGAGCTTCACTGTAGATCAAAACACCTAGGGGAAATAATCCAAACCATTCCTACCACGATGCAGTACTCAGAACTGTAAATTGTCATCACTGACAGGTCCCTGAAATTATTGGCTTAATGGGCAGGAGTGGCCTAAGGAGACAACAAAGTGTTTAGCTTCATCCAGAAGGATCTTGAGAAGAGACAACATAATTTTGTTAGTGAATAAAAATTTCATGAGCTCATATCTTGAATTCAATGTGCACTTCTGGTTCTTGCATCTCAAGCAGGAAGTAGACTTTAAGAAGGCAGCAAAGGTGGCAAATAAAATGACCAAGCGTGCAGAGCAGCTCCCCTTGAGAGCAGAGGCCTGGGCTCTTCAGCTGGAAGACAAGATGGAGGGATATGAATGAGGTTTACAAAATCGTGAAAGCAGTGGATAAGCTGAATGCGGAACTGTTGTTCCTGAAGTCCTGTAACAGAAGAACAAGAGAACACAATTAAACTAGCAGAAGATATATTTAAAGCAGTTTATAAAAGATCTTCCTTACACAGGAGGTGTGGAATTTACTACTAGAGAACATTGTGGAAATAGAAAGTGCCAGCAGGATCAAAAGGGGATTAGGAAAAGTAATAGACAACAGCTTCAGGACATGTTGGAGTCTGCTGTGGCACGAGGACAGAGAGGAGGGAGCAATGCTGTGCACCGATATTTCATTTCAACTTGAAATGAAAATACTGTCAAGGTCCACAATCACATGCATATATGCACACCTGGGAACAAGAAAATGCTCCCAGCTTCCCTTCCCCACAGGGAGCTTAAGTAACTTTCTCTTAGATGTTCAAGAGCCTTGCAGCAGATTTAATCAAAAAATCTTCTGTATGTGAACACATGAAGGCTTGCTTAAATCAGTTACCCACCAGGGACTTTTAAGCTTGAGCCATGCCTACTTTTTCTCTGTTTTGAGAAAGGAATAAAGTTCATTCTGAAAGAAACTCTTTACCACGGTCTTTTCTGTACAAGTGACATGCAGTATAATGTTAAGTATAAATATTATTGCATAGAGTACGTTTACACTACTCTTGAGCAGAACTTTTACTGATCATTATTCATTCATTGACTAATAGCATTTCCAACATGCCAGCCATTGCATCAAGACGACATTTTTAATAAACTTTCCATTCTTTCCATATAAACAAATTTTAAAAGTTGTAATAAACCAAGAATTATGGCTACTTTGGTGTTTATAATGTGAAGCTCAGAATTTCCATAGATCTTTGATGGTGCCCAAAATAAAACCAAATTATAATGTCCACAGGGAAGTCAGAGATCAAACAGTCTGTGACTCTGACAACTCTATGCTATGTACCTATTTCAGGTATCAAATTCCTTTCAAGTTCCTCTAACACCAGCCTTTTATGAAACCATCCCTAACTCTGCCTTATTGCTAGATTCATACAAAATGGGAAAGAAACTGCCTCTATATCCAGTATTATTTTCAATACTTTTTCAGCCAAAAAGCAGGTGTTTTGCTAGAGGTAAAATAAAGTAGAAAATAAAGCACCACAGAGAGGACCTGTGAGGTTGATGTTCACTTTGAGCTTGCAGTAACATTCGTTCTCCCTTCAGACGCTACCTACATAAATAGCACTATTAACTCTTTCCAGTGGAAGACTTTGGAATGAAGGGACAGAGCATGGACTTTGGAGAAGGATATTTATATATTCAACTTCATCAAAAGCCTCCTTGTTGCACCGTTGTTGGGTTGGTGGTTTTTTGCCTTAAGTGTTTATGTTCTTAGTCAGAATGATGATTTTCATACACTCTTCATGGTGATCGATGATAATGATAATTATTATCGTCTAACAAATCTAGAGAGAACTGAGGGCTCCAGTGTGCAAGTGATGTGCAAATAAACACAGTATAGTCCATGTCTTGAAGAATTAGGTCATGTAGAAAAGGTGGCCAAAATAATTTATGCTACACAAAATTCCCTAAAACAAAGAAAGAAAATGGATGAGCACATGCTGTAAGATTCAGGGTTTCCTACAAATAATTACACCAATTGACAGAACAGAACTGGCTAGTAGACACTCCAGAATTTCCTTGATAGGAAGGTGGCATTCACAGATTTGTCAGTGGACATTCATGGATATGCAAGAGGAGCTTGCCTTGAATTTCCTGCATTGGAAAACTATGATGTAAGAAGTTACATCAAAGTAAAGGCAATATGCAGCTGTCTTCTTTTTGTTGCTTACCCCAGGCTGCTACTGGTCTGCTGTAAATCATTCCAGTTTCGACAGAGCATCTGCTAGTGTTATGATAATGTGGAGTGGCAAAGGAAGCCAGTTCCACTATGTCTCACCTTCCAGACAGCAGCATATTTGGTGGTGGGCATTTTCCATTTTGTTTGACTGATCTGGCCTGAACTGTGTTGCAGCCGTGGCACACATGTAAAGGAAGTTATATGTTGACAAAGACTATGAAGTACAAAGTAACTTTTTGCAATTCAGAGAGTGAATGTATGTCAAGGAACTATGAGAAATGTAACAGAAGACCCTGGTAGATCTACTTTTGCTTCCTTCACAGTGCAAAACCCAGAAGTTTTTTCACATTTTTTTGGCCGAGCATACCAACAAATTCAGTGCCTACTCACAGGGCACTAACAGTGGGCAATGCTGAGAGTTAAAGTACAGCAAAGTGTACTAATGCCCTAAGCATTCTTCAGCGATGATAACACATTTCCCGTAAACATGCAAGCTTTAAGTTACACCTCCCTAGGCACTTCCTTACCTGTGTTTCAGTGACACAGGGAAAACCACAGCAAAATGTCTAGCCCCCAAAATTGTACTGCTGCTTCTTCATCTGCGTGTTCACAAATGTTTGTTCCTTGGGAGAGAGCTCCTTCTTTAAGGAATAACTTGAAACAACATCTGTCAATACACTGTACCTGATTACACTGTTGCACTCTGTTGTTGTATGTCTCCATTATAACTTCACTTTTTGTAGAATCATAAAATCATGGAATCATTTAGGTTGGAAAAGACATTTAAGATCAATGGGTCCAATTGTAAACATAACACTGCCAAGCCCACCACTAAACCATGTCCCTAAGCACCACATCTACCCGTCTTTTCAATACCTCCAGGGACGGTGACTCAACCACTTCCCTGGGCAGCCTGTTCCAGTGCTTGATAACCCTTCTGGTGAAGAAATTTTTCCTAATATCCAATCTAAACCTCCCCTGGCACAACTTGAGGCCATTTCCTCTTGTGCTATCACTTGTTACTTGGGAGAAGAGACCAACACCCACCTGGCCACAACCTCCTTTCAGGTAGTTATGGAGAGCAATAAGGTGTCCCCTCAGCCTCCTCTTCTCCAGGCTAAACAACCCCAGTTCCCTCAGCCGCTCCTTATAAGACTTGTGCTCCAGACCCTTCACCAGCTTTGTTGCCCTTCTCTGGACACGCTCCAGCCCCTCAATGTCTTTCTTGTAGTGAGGGGCCCAAAACTGAACACAGCACTCGAGGTGCGGCCTCACCAGAGCCCCGTACAGGGGGACGATCGCTTCCCTGGTCCTGCTGGCCACACTGTTTCTGATACAATCTAATCTATTTAGAAACAGATCCCTACCTGAGGAAGAGGAATTTCCCTGTTAACTATGATCTGACACATCATATACCAGCCATGCTCTGAGCCAGAAAACATGGACCTAGGTGAGCCTTGAACCTTTGTGCAGGTCAACTCTGCTTGTTCACTTGGGATGATTTAATTCACATATGGTATCAACAGCCATATGTGGCCTTTTGTCAGAAGATATTAATGTATTTGATGGTCAAAACTGGGCCAATATAGTGATGAGAATAAAACTCTTTTGGTTTTCTGTAGTTTAAAGGCCAGATGTTGTTTGCTTTAGAACTGTGGACAACAACAACAAACATGGAATATAACCAGCAATATAATTGTCAATGTTCTAGAAAAACTGATATTTCATAGTTATACTACTTTTTTTGTCTTCAGAAAGACTTTTTGTTCATATATAATTGTCTGCTGGAACATCAGAAATGCCAGCTAAGAAAAATACTTTTCTGAAGCTAATTCATTTTGCATATCGTGTAGTGCAAGCAGTCTGAAAAGTGCTTTCCTTCCTGGTGAACATTCATATTACAGCCTTGAGCAGACAGGGATAGTTTTCTTTTCAACTGCATTTTTGGCACAATGTCCTCCCTTAACCAAACTGCACTAAATTTGCAGGCTTATAAATCTTGACTATGTCTCTTAACTACACACAAGCTTATTGTACATGTATTTCATGTGACTAGTGCAGTCCAAGAAGCTCATAATTAGGGTCATTTTCTGAGATCTTTTCTTCTATTATATCTGATAAATGAAAGATTAGATATTTTGCACATTCCTGGGGAACAAACTTTTTACTTTGAACTTAAAATCTTCAGAAAGTTGAGGAACATTGAAGAAAAAAATAATAACAGCTAACCAAGACGAAGGAAAATAATTGAAATGCTAAACATCTGGTTTTGTCAGAAAATAGGTATGTTACAACTAGAAACAACTTCAGATATCTTATGATAATTACTATAAAAATCTGAACAGAAAAAGTCAGTCGAGTCAACTTTTCTGGGAACTTCAAACACACTTTGAAGAAAGTCTGTTTTCAGCCTTGATCTGAGCCAGAGGAAAATCTAGTAATTGAGTTTAAGATTAGAAATGAGCATTACATTTAAAAATGTTTAAATGTGTAAATTGTCTCTGGGTAATGAAACTTGTTTGGTAATATAAAATGAGATATTTTTTTTTCTTTTAATTTGGTATCTTCTTTCAACCTAGTCCATAATGATGATTGCTCAGTGTGCCCACAAGGAATTGTTATATCATCATTCATGGTTTAGGAAAAATAAAAATCAAGTGAAAACAATGTCAGATTTTTTTCTTTTTTTTTTTTTTCTTCCTGAAAGACAAGCAACAACATTGGTAGCTGATCACAGGTCCTTCCTTCTCCCAGTTCTGTTTCTTTTCTTTTTCCAGCATGAAGCACATAGGCTGTAGCCATCTTAATCACTTCAAGAAGTATCTCACCAACTCACACAACAGAAGGGCTTCTTCATCACTCATTCTTCTATAGCATAAACTGTATTTTTTTTTTTCCCTGAGAATTGTAGATGTAAAATCTTCTTTCTTGCTGACATTAAAAATTCCAGAATATGGAACTAACTTGTCAATATAAAACTGCTGATTGATATAGAGTTTTGATCTAATAATAGGATGAATTCTCCATCTTACCAAATAAACATATATATCCTGACAAGGCCAACTGTACATCAGCAACATGTGGAAGCAAATAGAGTTAATGCATAGGTAGTAGGCCACTAACATTATGAAAAAAACCAAAAGCAAACCAAAACAACAACAACAAAAAAACAAACCCCAAATAAGAAACAAAAACAAGAGAGAGAAAACTTGTGAAGAAACATCCAACAAGTTCCCACATCCAGGAGAGCACCTGGGCAGTGATTTGTTTGATTTCAGAGTGTCATCGGGAAATTCAGTGGGGTGGGATGGCTTCAAGAATGCACCCAGAACACATACTAAAACACATACTACATGCTCACATAAACCAGGGCTTCAGTCACTCTTCCTAGTTTAGACCAGTACAGCAGGGACCCATGGGAGCAGAATCCTCTCCCCAACTGGTCGACATGACAGGTCCATGGTCTACAGTTTGGTTTATACATTTGCCAGCATCTCCTCGTCTCTTGTTTCCATATGGTCTTGAATATCCATGTATGGCATTCCCCCAACATTTTTTTAACTGTTTCTTTCCTTCTAAATTAGATTGTTAGCAATGGGCTTGCTAATCATCTCTTTGCACCAATCTCAACCTTCTCCATACATGAGGCCAAGCGGCAGCTGCCACTGTCTTTTCTCTGGCCTCCTGCCCCAAAATCTGATGCAAAAGTGAACTCAGCAATAGTTGCTGAGTCAAATTTTGTCTTCTGCTACTGTATTTCCAGCTCATCTTGGATTAATCCAGTCAATTGGAGCTGGGCAGGGGTAGTCAAGGCCGTATATCTGGGGGCACCAGTTTCAGGGTAGGCTGCACTCCATGACAGGATGATTCAGTAAGTAGGTGTAGTAGTCATTGGTGTAAGGTCCTCAACCACTTAAGGCTATCTATGCTTGCTATATCTGTGTATTACATATGCATTTAGAAAAAGACAGTGTCCTTGCCTCCAAGCTCCACAGTCATCTTGCAACTGGAATTAGCTCTACAGTGTGGGAGAACCTCTTGTACTGGAGGGAAACTCTTCTTAAGGTGCTTTGGATCTGTGGGAGTTGCATGTTGGCCATTTATTTGCTCAGTCCTTCAAAATGCTAGTCACAATGTACAAAGCGAGAAATGACATGGCAGGAAGTAGAAACAACTACTGACTCAGTTCAAAGCTTTGTTTTCTTAGTATATTTAATTGAATTAACAACATTCTGCTAATGTTAGCATACTTTCTAATTTGGTCAGATACCTCCTGCATAGCACTATCTTAATTCTGAAAAAGCAGGTGGCCATAGCAAGGTGCAAATTTACCATGTTACAGATAGTCTTTTCCTATCTACCTGCAATATAAAAAACTAGTGGAATTAGAAAACCTGAAGACTTCTCAGAGATTTGTAGAAAATGAAGGAGACTGAGAGTGATCACTGGTTTTAGTACTACTAATCTGTTACGATTCTTTCTCCTTTCTTCTCTTTGGATTGCCAATATGGCAGATCTTTAGAAAAAAATCCTTCTGACTAATATTACAAATATTTCTATGTACTTTTATGTACACAAATACTTCTATGTCCATGCTCTCCCCATATATCCTGACTCATTCCCCTAAAACCTTTTCTTGCTTTGCATCTCATTAATTTTGATGTAATAAGTAAAAGGAACAGTGTTTCTGTGATCTATAAAACAACTAGTGCGTTGTTTGAGATCAGAAGATGGTTTAAATACACACAGGACTGGCCATAGTAGATCAGGTCAAAAGTTTATTTAGTCCCACGTCCTGTTTCCAATTTAGAAAAGAGGTGCAGGCAGATATGATTCACTACCACACTTCAACCTTCTTAAACTTAGTGCTTTCAGAGCTCAGTGCAATATGTCTCATAACCTCAAATTCATCCGTTCTCTTCATGAAGCCATGTAAGCTTTTAAATCAAATCAACTGAGAGAATATTTTAAAAAAAAATGTGCTCAGATGTCCATGTGTGCTGGTTTTGGCTGGGATAGAGTTAATTTTCTTCATAGCAGCTAGTATGGGGCTGTGTTTTGGATTTGTGCTGAAAACAGTGTTGCTAACACACACAGGGATGTTTTCGTTACTGCTGAGCAGTGCTCACACAGAGCCAAGGCCTCTTCTGCTTCTCACCCCACCCCACCAGCGAGCAGGCTGGGGGTGCACAAGGAGTTGGGAGGGGACACAGCCGGGACAGCTGACCCCAGCTGACCAAAGGGATATTCCATACCATATGGCGTCACGCTCAGCATATCAAGCTGGGGGAAGAAGGAGGGAGACATTGGGAGTGATGGCGTTTGTCTTCCCAAGTCACCGTTAGGCATGATGGACCCTGTTTTCCTGGAGATGGCTGAACACCTGCCTGCCCATGGGAAGTGGGGAATTAATTCCTTGTCTTGCTTTGCTTGTGTGCGTGGCTTTTGCTTTACCTGTTAAACTGTCTTTATCTCAACCCACGAGTTTTCTCACTTTAACTCTCCCAGTTCTCTCCTCCATCCCACCATGGGGGAGTGAGCAGGCAGCTGCGTGGTGCTCAGCTGCTGACTGGGGTTAAACCATGACGCCATTCATACAAAGAAGCAAGCAACCAAATGGAAAAATAACACTATAAATGAATATTCAAAGTTTTATTTATGAAATGAAAATCACTTTCAACAAAATACAAGATAAGTCATAACATTTTTTATAAAATGTGTTTACAAATACTGATAAACTGTGCCAAATGAGTTTCTTTACCTTTTATACAATATCCTTTTGGTTCTGGTGCTTCGTTCCAAAGAAACTGCCCCATAATCTGAAATTAGCACCAAGTGATACTTAGAAGTAACAAACAAAACCCAAAACATCCCTTCTCCTAGCATTTTCAGAGATTTATAATATATCTTAGAAAAATGTACATACCTTATATATAGCATTAAAGTATTATAATAGGCAGCATTACTTTAGAACTTACTAGAAGCAGGACCCATCCAGAGCTAATGTTGCATGGAGCTGGCACTAATGAGAAACAAGGTAAGAACCAGTGCCTCCTCTACATGAGTAGGATATTAGATATTAAATGATGCTACATATGATATGAAAATATATTTGATAATAAAGGTGACAATGAACAACTTAAAACCTTAAATGGTCTATTCACAGATGAACTTAAAATCTCAGCTCCTTACAAATGCTTGTTTCTCTCCAGTTTGTAAAACTTCTGAACTTGAATGTCTCACAGCTGTCACAGTCATTTGGTTCGATTAATGTATCCTCCTTTGGGACAGCATATAAAATACTGCAAACACACCACCGTGTTCAGGAACACAAGGAGCTCTTTACGCAGACAAAATTTACTGCACCTTCTTATCATCTTCATGAGGTGGCAGAAATTGTCTCTTATTGCACATGCTGTTGTATACAATATACTATCAACTAGAAAATATTTTTATGTACTTACATACTAGTACAAATGATATTTTTGTTGTTTTTACAAATTACCGAGGCCTGTACCACTGTGACTCAAACTTTTCCACATGACTTTATAAATCACAATAAAGTCCCCACTGCTTTATACTGGAAACTTTCCACAAGATCTCAAAGCGAGTAGCATTAACCCTTCAGTTTAAAAACAAAACAAAATGTTGCATGAGTGAGTTGACTAGAAATCCCAGAAGTAGCCAAAAATATCTGAATGTGATGTTAAGAAACAGAGACCTCCATTTAGCACCTGCTAGTCATCAAGTCACTGGCAATAATAAACTACAGGTCCCATAAACTGGAGATGTGCTGTAAGAAATACAGTAAAAATATCAGTTTAAATGCCTTTCTGCTCTTTAAAGAACAATTGTTCTTGGTATGAAAAGGGTAAAAAAATTGCTAGACTGCAATAAATTTCATCTCAGTACAGCTGACTAGTCCATAACTCAGTTAAGTGCAGTAAATGTTGGCAGGCTCTTTTTTTGCACTGAAGAACCTCCCCAAAAGCACCTTCCAAAGGTGAGCTCTGTGTGTCCCTGCCCCTCCTCACTGTTCCTTAGCACTCCAGCCACACTTGTCCTATGAGTAGGAAAGCAAGTCCCTTTCCTAGAAAGTTTAGAGGTTTGCTTTTCAAGGCAGAACTGATCAGCTTGGCCCACATCACAGACATCTCTATGGGGGGAAAAGGAGATAGTCAAAGAAGCAAAACGCGTTGCCTGGGCATTCAGCTTCACGTTCCTCCTCTGGTCCATTCAAGATGTCTGTTTCAGGCAAGTTTAGAAGTACTTCACATGTGCAAAACCTATTCATGATGAGATTGCAGCACAGTCTGATCTCTTTCTCAGTATTATCCCTCAGTCTCAGTCCGTGCATTGTCTCCAACTTCAGAGCAGCGTCATTTTTCTGCTGACATTTTTGTATGATTTTTAGAGATTTTGAGAATCTATGTGTCCATTGCCTGTCCACAAAAAGGAGAATGTTGGCCTTGCAATGGGGAAAATGGCAAAAAGGAAAGCTGTTTTGTGAATTTGTCAGGGTTTTCTGGTCAGGACGGTGTGTCTTGCATGAACAGCCCTCTGTAAACCTTGTGCTCAGAAGATAGAAGATGAGGCACTTGCAAACAGAGTGGATTTGGAGTCTTTATAAATATGAAAAATGCAGCATTTTTACTGTTTGATGCTATTTTCAAAAGTTTAGTTCTATTGAGAAGAAATTAAATCTCTCTGTTGTGCAAATTTTCATGCATAGTAAGATTATTATAAGGTGCTAAATATATTAGAAATCTCCAGAAGACATATTGGATTGATTTACTTTGTGTGGGCTAAACATACATTAGAAAAATTCAGTAAAGTTCTTATGTGAGATTTTGTGGTGAAATTGCCTCATGTACACATATAGTAAAGGCATCTTAAATGGAAGTTTGCTACGAATCATTTATGGTCAAAAATAAAAGAAGTAAATAAGTTAATATATATGTCATATTATGCAAAATGAAGTAAAAACAAATTCAATTTCTATCTTTTGGCTCAGTATTTTGCCATATGTTGTCTCAAACCTGTTGAGATTTGAGATTTGAGTGCTACAAGTCATATGAACAGAACATAAATTCACCAGAGACGCTGACAAGAGAGTCTGGCCCTGCATTGCTGATCTACAATATCTGTCCCTTCCAAACTCTCCCTGAAACTATGCATGCTCCAACATATTACCTCAGGAAAGAGCGAACTCATCAACTTCAGTGAGTTTTTCTACTAAAACCAAACATAAAATACTTGTGTTAAATGTAGGCTACCTATTAGCAAATCCTGCCTTTATTCATTATGAACACACAAAAAAGGTTTTATTACAGACATGCATCAACACGTTGTGCTGTCTGCTCAAGATTCTGGGCATTTAGAATAACATCCCGTCTAGTTTTTTCATTAACTAACCTTAAGATGTAAAACACTTCTATTTTTAATGAACTCATAAAGCTGGGCTAGTATACAACATTTGAAGTCCAGTGTACAGAAACAATAAGCTGTAATACAAACCTATAATGTTCATAAATGTTTGAAGGAACCAAGAAGTCCAAAATATATCGACTGGCTGAAGACTGTCCTCTTAGCTTTAACCAGTCACTATTTCTCAGTAGCAATTACTCAACATGTCATTCTATACTGAATGAATGCCAATCAATTACAAGTGATTGCACATCACTCTGTATCAATCAGAGGATAATTCTTGATTCAATGAGATGCAATAGGTGATGTCAATTACACTTTTGTTGATGCTCTTTGATTGCATATTCTTTTGCAAATACTATAGCACCTGAATTGTACCACACTGACTAACCTAGCTGGTTCCTCATTTCACAGGTTATGTCTGAAGTCATGAACATGAACAGAAATGGTAAAATATAGCCTGTACAGTGAATAAACATCTATTAGCAATAATAACAATGCATAGTATGGCAGATTGCATTGTGACACAGAAGGATGAAAGGACCCACTGGAATATAGCTTGGGGAAAAAGGAAGGAGATATCACATTTGCTTTTTTTTTTTTCCCCCTTTTTTTCTTCCTTTTTCTTTAAACTTGAGCTACAAGCCAGTTTCTTGCTTCTTTTTTTGGTGTCATCTGGTTGTATATGCATGCACAGGCATTACATTTGTGCAAACCTACCCTAAAGGTGTGTCTGTGTGTGGGTTCATTGAAGCCTCATACGTACACTTTGTATCTACATCTAATACACTTGATGCTGTGATGTTCATCAGATGGTCCTGCGCCAGTGGAGGGTAGGCTCAAGCTATTCCAGTCTTATGGGAACAACCCAAGTATATTACCCACAGTTCCTGACAAGGCAAGCCCTAAGTGAAGTAGGTTCTGCAGTCTTCTCTCATTCAGCAAGTGAGTGAAGAGTGCTTTAGCTAGGTGAAGGCTACTTATCAGGCCAAGTAGTACTACAATGTGGTACATGCACAAATGTTTTTTCCTGATTCTTCTCTGAATTCTATGTATTTTGGGGACAAGGAATAACGAGCTTAACATAGAGAATTTCTTTGGGCTAGCTCTAAGTAGCTTCCTTTGCCTGGATGAAAAGGAACCACAGACATCACACCCTGTTACACGTTTACTGGTTTAGTATGACTCGTAAGCAACAGATCTGCAATCCAGAATCACAGTCGAAGAGAAAAGCGATTATATATATTCATCCAGAGAGAAGTGAAGATAATCTGTGTGATTGAATAGTAGTCATAGCAGCCCAAATTACTACTGTCTTTCTAATCATAACCAAAGGGTAGAAGCAATGTATAGAAGCCAGTGAGATTTACTTCAGTACTTATTCAGAGAAAACCAGCCTTGAATTGGTGTTGTACACTGAGAGAGTGCTCTTATAACCAAACTGTAGGGATACCACCAAGTAATGCTCAAATGAATATAACTTCCTTCTCATAGCAGGATTTATTCAGAAATTATTCTTTTTAGTGGGTTAATTTTGTGGGTTTTTTCCCATTTGAGAAAAAATTGTCACTATACAGAGAAAAGCCAAATCAAGTAGATTTTAAACTGAGGGAAAGGAGAGGCATACAGAAAAGACTGACATGTCAAATTCTGGCATGAAATCTGTGCCTTTATATAGATTAAACATTCTGTAAAGAGAGAGTAAATTATAAAATGAAATGGGAGATGAGGATGATCAGCAGATGTAAAGGCTCAAGTCCAGGGTGTTCCTAGAAATACAAAACTGACACCTTCTTGCCAGCACAGTTGATACAGTTTGTACTTCTGTCGTTCTGGGATAGGGGAACATCACTTGTAGACCTGTCCAGATGACTAAAACACAAACAAATTTTATAACATAATATTAGTATGATGTAAAGGTTAATGCCAGCAAAGAGAAGACCTCTTCAGATGACTCTGGTTTCCAAAAAATAATCTCTTGCTGAGTAATGAGAGACTACTGTACTTACCCATGATGTGAAGGATCACATTGTGGAGGGATCCAGTGAACCTTCAGTACCGAGGAGAGAGGATGTGAGACAGGTCCCACAGAACCTATGAGCACAAAATATTCCCAGCTGCCAGGAGATCCCCAGTATTTAAGTCTTTAACCAACACCTTCTATGATGCACAAAAAGTTGGAAATCAAAACAGTGAAAACATACTGAAGTTTCTGACACGAGAAGCTCTGAACCAGCTTCTACAAGTGTGCCTAAGTGACCTTGAAGTCCTGGAATAAGCCAGACTGGGAGACCTGCTGCAGCATAGCCAAGTGTAGAGTGAGTTAAGTAAAAGCAAACCAGGCCTCCTCTTAACTATATTTTTGGAACCGCCACTTTTGACATCTACAAATGTTAATTTATTTCTGCCAGAAATTATCCATTCAACCGATTAAAATCTCTTTGTGGGAACAGAGTCAGAATTGAGTGAGGAAAAGTTTTTGAGGGTCATTGTGGAACCTGTACTGAAAGTGGGAGGATTAAGTGCACAAAAGTGGCCAACTATCTGTTGAACCAGGGCTAACCTGCAATGCCTGAGCACTATTAGCTAAATGGCTTGTCACTCTCAATCTATAGCTCTTTCCACTGGTGAATTATACAACATCAAAAAGCAAGAGCAAAAGCTGAGACCTGCAAACAGTGAAAGTGTTTTGTGCCTGTGGACAACGCACCTCAAGCTTTTTGTCTGGATCAGGCAGGTCTTGTCCTGTATGCCTCATAAGTTATAGGATAGTTTAGTGCAGCTTAGTCTTCTTTCTTCGTCTGGCATTTTGGAAAATATATTCATTTTTTTCCCCTCATTTCAAGCCTTATGACAGATCCTTGACTGGGAAATAGTGATGAAAGGTGATTCCACAACCTCCTAAATACCACCATGTATCCTACTTGGCCATCGAGTATGTCTGTAGACTATGCTGATTATGGCCTCTGCGAAAGGCCTAAGGAGTACGATCTGGGAAAATGCAATTAGTCCTTCTGTTCTCTAGCACAGTTCTTATCATATCTGAATCACTTTTTTGGCATTGAAGGGATGGAGAGTCCCTCGATAGAAGTGAAAGTTATTGTTATAAAATGGAATAGAAAAATCTAGCAACCACTTGGTTCATCTCCATATTATTAAGAGACTAAAACAGCCGGGTAGGAAAGTTTTCCTCATTTGCCAGTAACCAAAGTGTGGCCAATTTGGATTCTCTTCTTCTTTGATGGAATCTCTGCAGCCACATTTCAGGCTTAAAAATCACTTAATTTTTGTTTTGTAAATGCTTATTTGTGCCTTAAATGTGCTAAATGAAGCATTTTAAAACTAAAGAGAAGATTTACAAGCCTTAGAGATGATCACAATGACTGGTGCCTTGCCCAGGAGAGCTGGCAATTTAAATGAGTTATTGGAAACAACAGTTATTGGACATGACCAAAGAGAGCATAGCAGACGGAATGGCTCCAAATCCTGTTGCATAATGGAAAATTTTGTACAGCCAGTTCCATCTGTGAAAAGGGTAAAAGAAAAAGTCAGACTAGGCTCACAAATATGTTAAAACCAACTTGCTTACTTTGAGTTTTGTGTTTCAGAAATGAAACACTGACTTGTTGACTATAATAACAACTAGAGGGTAAAAATCACCACATTCCTTTGAAAATACTTTTAAAATAGCTCAGACTTTTTATGTGTATTTGATTTAGGGTGAAACTCCTCTATGTTTATACAAAGACATGAGTACCGTTTTCTCTGGAAAACAGAGATCAAGTTTAAAATAGATTTTCTGCAGAAGAAAATGTCTCACATTTAAAGACAAAGTAGGATTTCTGACTTGTGATGCCTGTCATTCATATGAAAACTAACTAAATCAAAATCATTAACAACATATGTCAAATTTTGCATTTTCAAGGCAATATGATTTTCCATAGCTCTTTTAGCAACATATTAAATGTATCATTTGTCCCTACCAGGCTCACATGATAGAAGATGTTGTAACTGGTTCAAGCATCTTGAACATTTTGCATTTAGAGTACGAGCAGCATATAATTAAACAAGTGCCTATGTCAGCAGGGAAATCTCCATTGAAGCGAGGATCTGATCACACTAGCAGTTAATTTTGCAACTGTTTTCATGAATAGAAAGGCTTCTGGTTGTGCAAGCCTCAAAGCTGCTTCTATTCAAGTCACTGGGACTATTGGAATCATTGAGACTTCAGCAGAAATAGAATCTAAGTCATTATTATTTGAGCTGCCAGCAATTCTTGAAATGCTAGTGACTTTCTCCTTTCTGTAAAATGAAATTTTTGGAAGAGTGAAAAGTGAGTCATTTGGACACATAAATTGGACAAAGTCTTTTGTAATACAAGGAGCTGTCCTAATGGGATTTCATGCCCTTGCTGACCCACAGACAGATAGCAGACAGTATATTTACCTGTTCAAAAAGAACGTTGATTTTAAGAAGGCAGTACATGATTTTACCAAACATTCACAGCAGAGATTCTCTTTACTTTATCAGGATCAGTTGGTCTGAGATTGTAATGCAAGCTGTGAATGCTGATCTCAAATGGAAAACAACAATACTTTAAAATGGCTGAGATGATAGTTTTTGATGGGGCACCAATGAGTTGAAAAAGCAGACTAATAATGTTCTCCCCATCAATTCATCCTAGGCAAGTGAGTTAAATTTAGCAAATAAGCTGGATACAAGGTTCTCCATGCTTGTCAAAATACGATGGCAATTAAACAGGCATCTATTCTGTACCTCATTTTTTTAAGGAATATATTTTTCAAGGCTTTGACAGTTAAAAACTATTTAGATTATTTATGACATTTCCAATGAGTTAGTAACATTTTTTTTTATTGCATTGCATTTTGCATAATATAATTTGTCACTACTTCTTTATTAAGCTTGTTTTATATTCATAGTTGTCCCACAACACTATATTTTCCTCTTTGTCAGCTCAGAAGTTCATTATGAAGGATGAGGTTTTATCGTTTCCTAGTGATGCAAATGTCTACAGTGAATAAGTGTCATTATGCAGGAACAGGAATTTAGTTTTCCTCCATTAAGCAGCCAGGCTAATGACTCAACAAGTTTATAGCCCACCACAAAATTTGATAGCTTGGTGTGAGTTAAACAAATGATGGTTACATATTTATATGAAAATGAAAGTGGTTTTTTGGGGTTGGATGTTGCACTTCTCTCGTTTAAAGCCTAGACTTCCTTTTTTAATTTAAAGAATGGACATTCTCACTTATACCTTAAGATGAGCATGCCTTCTATTTCTATATGCCTGGCATGACTCCTATATTACAACACCATCGTAGGGAAATAAAACCCCATATATTTTATGGCAAACTTTCAAATCTCATTGACACCTATGGAAACATCCTCATTGATAGGCTTTGAATTCTCACTGTTTTTCATTATGTGCAGAAAAAAGGCTATTCATAACAAACATTAGATCCAGCTGAAAATGATATATGCCATGTTCTCTGCAATGGAGCCTTTCCATCTGGGTACAATACCCACTCAACACTGTTTCAGGGCCAGTGGACAACTATATAGGTAAAATCACTGCCAAGCTCTTTCTTTTCCTTATACCATCAGCTTTAAGTAATCAAAAGAATGTGTGAAAAAGACTATATTTGACTATGTAATTCATCTACCCTGCAGTACAAATTTGTCCCCATGGTATATTTTTTTCAAATGTTTTGCCTAATCTAGGCTTATAGCTTTCAGCATTTCCCTTGGGAGACTGTTTCTCAATTTAAGGGATCATGCTGTCAGGATTCTTATTCAGATATTTAGCTAGAGTTTAATTTTTTTCTTTAATTTCAATCTATTTCTCCTGGGGACAGATTCCGGGCTGTCATAAACTGTCAGAGCTTCCCTAATTTCCTTTGGGTTCGGACAGTGTACATCAGCTAAGAATCTGGTCAGGGTTTTCCATTCCTACTATGCTAACAATTCTTCTCTCCTCTGATACATTACACTATTAATCATCATGCTCACACTTAGTCATCGCATTCTGTGTTTAATAACACTTTCAAATCCCACTTTCTAATACCATGTTGCTTGCTGTGTCAATCATTCCATCCCATGATTCACTTATTAATCCATACTTCATGTAGAGATTAAAATCAGCTCCTGAAGTAGATGAATCTTCTCCGTAGTGATGGTAGAACAGCTGCCATGATCACAAAAGAGGATTGTACTGAGGGCAATGAAGTAAGATACTACTTTTGATAAACTTTGTATTTGATATTTCTGTTTTCAGATAAAAGCAAATGGAACCAATAATATGGTATGATACGGTTTGGGTTTTCTTTTAAGAAAAAGAAGAAAAACTCCTCTGCTTTACATCTCAGTATTTGTGAAGGAAAGCTGGCTGTTTCAGAACAACTCCATACTTCCAGTGGTGCTTCCTACCTATAATCTGCTGTGTGTCCCCAACACAGGCTCATATTACTTGCTGATATAAAATTTCCACCTGTCCAATAGCTTGTAAATCCACTAGTTCCACAATGGATGAATATTTTTAAAATAGCAGTGGAATACATTGGTGCAAACAGGTTCCATAAGTGAACTGTCCCTAGCTCATCACTCACGTTTTCTTCTTTTCTAGGCACTTTTGTTAATTTTTGGACCAGCCTGTCACTGCAGCAACGTCCAGAAGACCAAAGCAAAACAAAACAAATAAATCTTTTCCATTGGTAGAGTTCCCAGGTAATTAGGTTATGTTTAAGAGATATT
The DNA here is from genome assembly GCF_028858705.1 of Grus americana. Lineage (NCBI taxonomy): Eukaryota > Metazoa > Chordata > Aves > Gruiformes > Gruidae > Grus > Grus americana. The sequence goes on from NC_072853.1 coordinate 41,182,809, forward strand.
TTAAAAGTAGCCAATGTTTCCTATTTTAAATGAAATCACAGCTCTCCTGTGCCTTTAGACATGATAAATTGAGCGCTCTGAAACCAACAGTTCTCGAGATTTCTACATCCAAATCAAAACAGTAACTAGACTTTAAACAGGTAAATTTTGCTCCACCAGTTTTCAGCTCATTTGGACTAGTCAATAAAGTCTTTTTTCTTTTCTTTCCTTTCTAACATTTCTTAGAACGTGAGAAAATAAGCAAGCTTTTGAGTATTGGTGAGCATATATTTACTTTTGGCAGTTTTTTGTTCAAGTCACCTTAAGTTCTGCCATGGCCCAGGCCTGCCTGATCTATTATTGCTTGTGAAATGTATCATGTTTTATAGCGGGGATTTAAGAAGATGATACCTATTTATGCAGGAGTGTCTATGAGTCTGTCTTATTGAAGACCTCCTACCGTGATGCTAAGTGCCCACTGTCAAATTGTGACTCATGCCAGAGCCTTGAGCCCAGCGTTTAGCCACTAGCAATCTGCTGAATCTTGGCAAAGTGAGATCGCTTTGTGATGTAGCCAACCTCTTTTGAAAGTCAGAGATAGATTCACTTTTTGAACAAAGGACTAGTGCATCATACAGCAACCTGTGATGAACTTTTTTGTATGTGATAAGTAAGGTTATCACTAAGAGGAGCTTGGTGGCTACTTTACTTATTAGAAATATTGCAAAAGCAATGCCTGTAAATGATAACAGTGTACAATTCAATGGTATTTGAATGCCCTGACCTTGCTTATCTCTAATCTAATACTTACAGAGGTACATCTATAACAGGAGTTACCGTGACAATATCAAGGCAATACACATTTTTGAGCAATGTTCATGGTGAGAGCACACAGAAGTTTCTCTTTGGTTCTGTGAACTTCTTCAACCATGTACCATTAGTACTGGGAACCCAAACAGTATTTCAAGGGCTTGAGCAATGCGCCCTTAGTGCATACCCATGGCATTGAGAAGTACATTAGATAAAATTTCAAACTATTGCTTCACTAGCTTCTTGTGACCAGTAGATCATTTGATCATGTTCCAGACTGTAGGCTTAGATTGGTGGCATTCTTTTTGCTACAGTAGAAATAAATCTCCCAGGTAGAATGTATAATGTTAGTTTTTATAGAAAGAGAAAAAAGCATGAACTAGTTCACAAGTTGGCTTTCAGTTAGTTCTACATATTAGCAGTCACAAAAAATGAGGTTTGTGGCCTCAGGCACTGAATTCAATCACTTCATCCTTCCAAGCTGCAACCCTGTTTTTGCTTCCCTCCAGGCACACGCTCACAGGGCAATCATGTTGAATTCTCAATTCAGGTATGAACGGTTAGCTAAGCTTTTCTCTCAACAAACGACATTATAAAAAAAATTAGGGAAAATCAGGCAATTATAGAAAATCACAAAAGTTAGATTTTGGTAACGTGATAGCTCTAGGGTTTGAAATAAGAAAATCAAACAGCTGATCAAGACTAATCCATGATATAGAAGTTAAGCTTGATGCCATCTTCTAATAGATGTTACAGGCCATGTGTGAAGTGAGACAATGGTCCCTGCTCTATAGTTGAAGGCCAGGGACCCAAAAAAGGAAGTTGGAAATGCAATTAGACTTTTTTTTTTTTTTTTTTTTAAGATAGGTTTTAGCAGACAGATGATGGGCATGCCAGAACTGATAATCTGAAGAAGGTATCTCCAATTCAGGTTGAAATATTAGCGAAACATTCCCGCTGATGATACTGTCCTGGGCTTGCAAAGATTTCAGTATCTTTTTTCAGAGAGTTGGATTTGTTTTTCATAAGAATAAAGGCCACATATGTTATTTTGTATCACAGAGAGTTATCACCTACCATTGATGCAAAATAGAAAATAAACAATACTGTCATGTTGTGTGTCAAACAGGTAGGTAGGGACGGCATGTTCTGAGACTCCTAAAAACTCCAGCAAGCACCAAAAAATATCCTCAGTAGCTTTGGGGCTTGGGCCAGATTCACTTGAACAGTAACGTAATTCTTTTGATTTTCTAATATTTCATTTAACCATAGTATATTGTAAAGTAAGAATTATTGTAAAACAAATCCTTGGTGTAATAATATGACAACAAAATATAAGCTTAATAACACATTCTGTATGTTTTATTACTTAACTTCAGTGATTTTTTTTGTGTTACAGGATTATTGTTTCTATTTTATTGATTGAGAAATCAAGGCCCAGAAAGAGTATGTGATATTTTTCAGACATGCAGAGCTTCCCCATCTGAGTGAATCGTTGTTGGTCCTGTTCCCATAGGTCAAGTGTTCAGCTCATTAAAATGTTCCACTATCGCAATTCAATGACCTTGTGGGCAATCTTTGCAGAGGCTAATGACTTATTTAACATCAGCATTGATCTGCCAGGTATGATCTCTTTGAGTTAGAAGATCTATAAATACAGCTTAATCATTCAAAGGGCTTAATTAGCTACTGCATTACTGCAGTTTTATGTTGAGGTAATATTAGGTTTATATGAGATTACTGAAGAATCACATTGTGATTTAATATTTACTAGCTAGTCTTTCAAGCACCTCAGGCTCATCAGACCCTATTTTCAGAGGTGCTGCTGTCTAGTGCCCATGGCTTGCATGAATGTTATCACATGCTGGTGGCTAGTCAGAATTTCTGTATCTTGGCATGCTGTAGTGAAGACGACATGCACAACAGGTCTAGACCAGCATATATGTAGATAGATATTAATGTGGAAAAATAAATCCATACACAAAATTTGGTGTTTGCATACATGCGTACTCACATCTCTGGAAAACTGACCTTTAAAGATGGCTTTTTCTTTTGAAAATCTTTAGTCAATGATAAGTATGTTGGGGAGATGATTGCTGTTCTTTTCCTTAAAGATTGCTGTCTCCTATGTGAATAGCTAGAAAAACATTCTCCCATTTACCTTTGGCAAAACTAAAAATATGTGATTGTGTTCATAATCCTTATACTTCAATTAAATTTCACAGTAATATTTGCTACTTAAATATTATGCAAGCTGTTCCTAGTTTAATGACTGCTTCTGTTCACAAAATTTCAAGGTTAGTGCAAGGTCAAGCTGCACTTTGCTGAAGAAGCCAGTTATAAATTTCCTTAATGTATTTCATCATATGAAGTTTTTTCTGGTCATACTGGTGATTGCTCTAGAGTAGCAAAAGTTTAGCTGAGCACATTGATTACTCCTGAATTCACTGTCTTCATAGATAAAATATAGATAACATTACTCCCAGATCTGTCTCTATTTCCTATTGCTGTATTTGAATTAAAAACTGAGTTCTTGCTTAAACATAACAAAACTGCTTTAGCCTGATGGCAATTAAATAAAATAGGTTTCCTTGTGAGAATTTTGGTTGCTTCTGGTAGTTTCTAGGCACATCTGCAGTCAACAGCTTCTGTTAGCTGTTTAACTTCTGTTAGCTTCTGTTTGCTAATTGATGGGTTCTTGATTATTAGCTGTTTCCTGATAGTCTGGTTCTCGATTAAAAAGGATCTGCACCTTTAGTCTCTAGCTGCCTGCCAAGTAGAGGGTAACTGAGTGGGGGACAATTGTTTAGTGAGTGGGCATACAGCAAACTGAGGCTTTTGGGAGTTTGCGTGGAGGGGGGCAGAACTGGCTCCAGATATTGTAGGAGCAGCAGCACTGGTGGTTATGTGCCACACGGCTCAGACCCCAACCTTGACTGGAGAAATCAGCCCTAGAAAACCAGAAAACATGACCCAGATGGAGGTCTGGAGGGAGGCTGCTGCTGCACAGGTCTCAGACAGCATCAGTCTCAAGTATCTTTAGATCTTTGTTATGAAAACTGAAAAAACTGAAAAAAAAATGAACACACTACTCTCCATTTCATAGAGTGGAGGGTATCCAAGAAAAAAACCCAAAACAGTCCCTAAAATCAACAAAGGGTGAGCAGGCAAAGATGAATCTGCTAACTTTATCTTCATATCCAAAGAAGCTCTTCCAGACCTTGCAATTTTGTCTGAAATGTCACTCTTCCCCGTGGACATGCCAAGCCAAAAGTACGGCATTGCAAAGTACAGTATGCTGTCACGCCTGCATCTTGCAAAGCTAATTCTGAACTAATGGTTACTCATACCCTCACCTGGACATGATGAGGACAGAATAGAGAGAGGTAGCCAAGACAAGAAGTGTCCCTGAGGCAGATGTTCTGTGAGTTACAGAGCATGGACAGACCGATTTTTCTGCTAGATTCTCCATTTGCACTAGATTTCAGGGAGCCCAGTCCCTAAGAGAAGCAGGAAACAATTGGCCCTTTGGCTTGCCAGTTTTCCATCCCTGATTGTTATTCAATGGTTCAGGACCAAATTAATTATTTTAGACAAATGGTTACTTTATATGCATGGTAAAATACTTTAAAACATTCTGCAGACATTTTTGGATGCTAACATTCATGCATTTTCCTACTAGCAATGCTGATTCAACTGATCATAGTGATAATAAAGAGCCAAAATAGTTGATTGAGTTAATAACACAGAGGTTGAAGCATTTCTAAGTAGTATTCACAAAATAATCGGTGTCATATTATGGCCTGTCTGGTCAATTGCCCATGAATTAGGAAGAATTAAAATAAGCCTTGATATGGTAGTCTGTACACACAAACACAAGTAGCAATGTGGCAATTGGTTTTATGATTATCCATAGCACAAGAAATGAGTCAAGTGTAGGTAGAAGTGTCCAAAGTTTTTCATTATATTCCTGTCTTTTAAATATTTGTGAAATTCTGCCATCATTTTCACCAAAGGGTTTGCAGGATCTTT